>NW_023493663.1:565000-632500 GCF_013265735.2 Oncorhynchus mykiss
CTTCTCCATGAACGCCCAGTGTGGCATCCCTCCGCTCCAACCTCTTCTACCTGTATATACACGACAACTTCTCCATGAACGCCCAGTGTGGCATCCCTCCGCTCCAACCTCTCCTACCTGTATATACACGACGACTTCTCCATGAATGCCCAGTGTGGCATCCCTCCGCTCCAACCTCTCCTACCTGTATATACACGACAACTTCTCCATGAACGCCCAGTGTGGCATCCCTCCGCTCCAACCTCTCCTACCTGTATATACACGACAACTTCTCCATGAACGCCCAGTGTGGCATCCCTCCGCTCCAACCTCTCCTACCTGTATATACACGACAACTTCTCCATGAACGCCCAGTGTGGCATCCCTCCGCTCCAACCTCTTCTACCTGTATATACACGACAACTTCTCCATGAACGCCCAGTGTGGCATCCCTCCGCTCCAACCTCTCCTACCTGTATATACACAACAACTTCTCCATGAACGCCCAGTGTGGCATCCCTCCGCTCCAACCTCTCCTACCTGTATATACACAGTGCCTTCGGAAATTATTCAAACCTCTCGACTTTTTACACATTTTGCTATGTTACAGGCTTATTCTAAAATATATATATTTTTAAACAATTCTCATCAATCTACACACAATACCCCATAATGACATCACAATACCCCATAATGACAAAGCAAAAACAGTTTTATTCTTTTGTCATTAAATGTGATAATTCTGTATTTTTTTTGCAACTTTTTTGTCTAAAAACCTGTTTTTGCTTTGTCATTATGGGGAATTGTGATGTCATTATGGGGAATTGTGATGTCATTATGGGGTATTGTGATGTCATTACGGGGTATTGTGATGTCATTATGGGGTATTGTGATGTCATTACGGGGTATTGTGATGTCATTACGGGGTATTGTGATGTCATTATGGGGTATTGTGATGTCATTACGGGGTATTGTGTGCAGATTGATGAGAAAAATAAATGATTTAATCCATTTTAGAATAAGGCTGTAACATAACAAAATGTGGAAAAAGGGAAGGGGTCTGAATACTTTCTAAATGCATTATATGTCATAGTCCCCACTGTTAATGTGGTATCACTATAATATGGAATAGCTCTCCTCTAGAATATTCCACTGTATGGTTGGAGCAGAGGGCTGCCCCTGTGTGTCATTCAGAGGGGTTGGGATGAAGCAGAAGTTGCCTTTGATAAATACATGTTAATGTGTTGTACTGCAGGCGGATGGCCAGGAGGTGGCGTCTGTGGTCAGTGCTCAGGAGATCAGAGTCGTAGCTGAGCTGCTCCAGATCTCCCCTGAGGGACTCCAGAAGGCCATCACACACAAAGTCACGGTCAGGACACAGCATTTCTACTGAGCTTCTCCACTCCCTGAATACAGTATCTAGTACTCTATCATCTCTACTCCCTGAATACAGTATCTAGTACTCTATCATCTCTACTCCCTGAATACAGTATCTAGTACTCTATCATCTCTACTCCCTGAATACAATATCTAGTACTCTATCATCTCTACTCCCTGAATACAGTATCTAGTACTCTATCATCTCTACTCCCTGAATACAGTATCTTAGTACTCTATCATCTCTACTCTATCATCTCTACTCCCTGAATACAGTATCTGGTACTCTATCATCTCTACTCTATCATCTCTACTCTATCATCTCTACTCCCTGAAAACAGTATCTCTCCTCTATCATCTCTCCTCTATCATCTCTCCTCTATCATCTCTACTCTATCATCTCTACTCCCTGAATACAGTATCTAGTACTCTAGTACTCTATCATCTAGTACTCTATCTCTCCTCTAGTATCTAGTACTCATCTCTACAATGACCTGTTATATACACAATGTGTCTAATGGAGGGTCTGGTACAATGACCTGTTATATACACACTGTGTTTAATGGAGGTAACTAAGGTCAATTGCTGTTGACCTTCAGAGAGGAAGTCGTAAAATAGATTGGTTCCATGATAAACCCTTTAAGGAGAGAGAGAGGAAGTCGTAAAATAGATTGGTTTCATGGTAAACCCTTTAAGGATAGAGAGAGGAAGACATATAGATTGGTTCCATGATAAACCCTTTAAGGAGAGAGAGATGAAGATGTAAAATAGATTGGTTCCATGATAAACCCTTTAAGGAGAGAGAGAGGAAGACATATAGATTGGTTCCATGATAAACCCTTTAAGGAGAGAGAGAGAGAGACTCAAGAGGAAATCATTTGACACTGCAAATTTAAAGAAGAGCATAACTTTCCTTTGATTGGTTGTGATGAGTTGTGTTCCACCAATCCGAGCTGTGTGTTCTGTTGGTAACTAACTGACCTCTCTGTGTTATGTCTCTCCAGGAGACCATGAGGGAGAAGATCTACACCCCTCTGACGGTAGAGAGTGCTGTAGACGCCAGGTAGGAACCACAGATAATACACCCTAACTTCACTACAACTCCCAGCATGCACTCTTCAGCGTGCTGTAGACGCCAGGTAGGAACCACAGATAATACACCCTAACTTCACTACAACTCCCAGCATGCACTCTTCAGCATGCTGTAGACATGCCACTTGTTAATCTGAATGTCTGTCTGTCTGTCTGTCTGTCTGTCTGTCTGTCTGTCTGTCTGTCTGTCTGTCTGTCTGTCTGTCTGTCTGTCTCCTGCTCCAGAGATGCTGTTGCCAAGATCCTGTACTCTCTGTTGTTCCACTGGCTGACTGAGAGGATTAATGGACAGGTGTATCCTCGACATCACGCTCTGTCAATATCTGTGCTGGATATATATGGCTTTGAGGTACTCCACTTTATCCTTCCCTCCATCTCTCTCTCCCTCCGTCTGTCCCTCCATCTCTCTCCCTCTGTCTGTCCCTCCACCTCTCTCCCTCTCTCTCTCTCTCTCTCTCTCTCTCCCTCTCTCCCTGTCTGTCCCTCCTTCTCTCTCCCTCCGTCCCTCCAACTCTCTTCCTCTGTCTGTCTCTCCCTCTGTCTGTCCATCTATCTTTCTCCCTCTGTCTGTCCCACCATCTCCCTCTCTGTCTGTCCCTCCGTCTTTCCCTCCCTCCCACCCTCCCTCCCTCCCTCCCTCCCACCCTCCCTCCCTCCCTCCGTCTGTTCCTCCCTCCATCTTTCTCTCTCCCTCCCTCCCTCCATCTCTCTCTCTCCCTCCCTCCCTCCATCTCTCTCTCCCTCCCTGCCTAGTTAAATAAAGGTTAAATTATTATAATACATATTTTTTTTTAAATAAATTACTTTACCTTGCTAATTACTTAATTAACTCAGGAACACATGGGTGTGGAAGCATCTGCTTTCAATATACCTTGTATCCCTCATTAACTTGTGTTTCCATTATTCTGTCAGTTAGCTGTATCTAACCCCGTATCTCTGCCTCTTCCAGGACCTTCAACATCTCTGTCATTATTCTGTCAGTTAGCTGTATCTAACCCCGTATCTCTGTCTCCTCCAGGACCTTCAACATCTCTGTCATTATTCTGTCAGTTAGCTGTATCTAACCCCGTATCTGTCTCCTCCAGGACCTTCAACATCTCTGTCATTATTCTGTCAGTTAGCTGTATCTCTGCCTCCTCCAGGACCTTCAACATCACTGTCATTATTCTGTCAGTTAGCTGTATCTAACCCAGTATCTGTCTCCTCCAGGACCTTCAACATCTCTGTCATTATTCTGTCAGTTAGCTGTATCTCTGTCTCCTCCAGGACCTTCAACATCTCTGTCATTATTCTGTCAGTTAGCTGTATCTAACCCCGTATCTCTGTCTCCTCCAGGACCTTCAACATCTCTGTCATTATTCTGTCAGTTAGCTGTATCTAACCCAGTATCTGTCTCCTCCAGGACCTTCAACATCTCTGTCATTATTCTGTCAGTTAGCTGTATCTCTGTCTCCTCCAGGACCTTCAACATCTCTGTCATTATTCTGTCAGTTAGCTGTATCTCTGCCTCCTCCAGGACCTTCAACATCACTGTCATTATTCTGTCAGTTAGCTGTATCTAACCCAGTATCTCTGTCTCCTCCAGGACCTTCAACATCTCTGTCATTATTCTGTCAGTTAGCTGTATCTCTGTCTCCTCCAGGACCTTCAACATCTCTGTCATTATTCTGTCAGTTAGCTGTATCTAACCCCGTATCTCTGTCTCCTCCAGGACCTTCAACATCTCTGTCATTATTCTGTCAGTTAGCTGTATCTAACCCAGTATCTCTGTCTCCTCCAGGACCTTCAACATCTCTGTCATTATTCTGTCAGTTAGCTGTATCTCTGTCTCCTCCAGTACCTTCAACATCTCTGTCATTATTCTGTCAGTTAGCTGTATCTAACCCAGTATCTCTGTCTCCTCCAGGACCTTCAACATCTCTGTCATTATTCTGTCAGTTAGCTGTATCTCTGTCTCCTCCAGGACCTTCAACATCTCTGTCATTATTCTGTCAGTTAGCTGTATCTAACCCAGTATCTCTGTCTCCTCCAGGACCTTCAACATCTCTGTCATTATTCTGTCAGTTAGCTGTATCTAACCCAGTATCTCTGTCTCCTCCAGGACTTTCAACATCTCTGTCATTATTCTGTCAGTTAGCTGTATCTAACCCAGTATCTCTGTCTCCTCCAGGACCTTCAACATCTCTGTCATTATTCTGTCAGTTAGCTGTATCTCTGTCTCCTCCAGGACCTTCAACATCTCTGTCAGTTAGCTGTATCTAACCCTGTATCTCTGTCTCCTCCAGGACCTGTCCTTCAACAGCTTTGAGCAGCTGTGTATTAACTATGCTAATGAGTACCTGCAGTTCTTCTTCAATAGGATTGTCTTCAGACAGGAGCAGGTGAGAGTTATTATGTGTTATTATGCGTTATGAAGCCTGTATGAAACCTATTTGTCATCTGCCTGTCAGGAGAAGTACAGCAGGGAGCAGATCCTCTGGCAGGATGTCCTGTTATAATTGTTAGGATGCATTATGAAGCCTTATGAAGCCTTATGAAGCCTTATGAAGCCTTTATGTGGTGTGTTATTTTACATTAACATGTTGGTCATTTAGCAGACGTTCTTATCCAGAGAGACTTACAGTTACTGCGTTCATCTGAAGATAGCTAGGTGATTGCTAGGTGGGACAACCACATACCACAGGCATAGAATGCAAATAGTCTGGGTAGCAAGTTGATTAGATGTTAAGGAGTCTTATGGCCTGGGGGTAGAAGCTGTTTAGAAGCCTCTTGGAGCTAGACTTGGCGCTCAGGTACCGCTTGCCGTGCGGTAGCAGAGAGAACAGTCAATGACTAGGGTGGCTGGAGTCTTTGACAATTTTTAGGGCCTTCCTCTGACACAGCCTGGTATAGAGGTCCTGGATGGCAGGAAGCTTGGCCCCAGTGATGTACTGGGCCATTCGCATTACCCTCTGTAGCGCCTTGCGGTCGGATGCTGAGTAGTTGCCATACCAGGCAGTGATGCAACCAGTCAGGATGCTCTCAATGGTGCAGCTGTATAACCTTTTGAGGATCTGAGGACCCATGACAAATCTTTTCAGTCTCCCGAGGGGGAATAGGGTTTGTCGTGCCCTCTTCACGACTGTCTTGGTGTGCTTGGACCATGTTAGTTTGTTGGTGATGTGGAGAACAAGGAACTTGAAGCTCTCAACCTGCTCCACTACAGCCCTGTCGATGGGAATGGGGTTATGCTCGGTCCTCCTTTTCCTGTGTTCCACAATCATCTCCTTTGTCTTGATCACGTTGAGGGAGAGGTTGTTATTCTGGCACCACACGGCCAGGTCTCTGACCTCCTCCCTATAGGCTGTCTCGTTGTTGTCGGTGATCAGGCCTACCACTGTTGTGGCATCGGCAAACTTAATGATGGTGTTGGAGTCGTGCCTGGCCGTGCAGTCATGAGTGAACAGGGAGTACAGGAGGGGACTGAGCATGCACCCCTGAGGGGCCCCTGTGTTGAGGACCAGCGTGGCAGATGTGTTGTTACCTACCCTTACCACATGGGGGAGGCCCGTCAGGAAGTCCAGGATCCAGTTGCAGAGGGAGGTGTTTAGTCCCAGGGTTCTTAGCTTAGTGATGAGCTTTGAGGGCACTATGGTGTTGAATGCTGAGCTATAGTCAATGAATAGCATTCTCACATAGGTGTTCCTTTTGTCCAGGTGGGAAAGGGCAGTGTGGAGTGCAAAAGAGATTGCATCATCTGTTGAGCTGTTGAGGCGGTATGCAAATTGGAGTGGGTCTAGGATAATGGTGTTGATGTGAGCCATGACCATCCTTTCAAAGCAGAGTGCTACGGGTCGGCAGTCATTTAGGTAGGTCACCTTGATGTTCATGGGCACAGGGACTATGGTGGTCTGCTTAAAACATGTTGGTATTACAGACTCGGACAGGGAGAGGTTGAAAATGTCAGTGAAGACACGTGCCATTTGGTCAGCGCATGCTCTGAGTACACGTCCTGGTAATCCATCTAGCCCTGCGGCCTTGTGAATGTTGACCTGTTTAAAGGTCTTACTCATATCGGCTATGGAGAGCGTGATCACACAGTCTTCAGTAACAGCTGGTGCTCTCGTGCCTGTTTCAGTGTTATTTGCCTTGAAGCAAGCATGGAAGTGGTTTAGCTCGTCTGGTAGGCTCGTGTCACTGGGCAGCTCTCGGCTGTGCTTCCCTTTGTAGTCTGTAATGGTTTGCAAGTCCTGCCACATCCGATGAGCGTCAGAGCCGATTCAATCTTAGTCCTGTATTGACGCTTTGCCTGTTTGATGGTTCGTCGCAGGGCATAGCAGGATTTCTTATAAGCTTCCGGGTTAGAGTCCCGCTCCTTGAAAGTGGCAGCTCTAGCCTTTAGCTCAGTGCGGATGTTGCCTGTAATCCATGGCTTCTGGTTGGGGTATGTACGCCCGGTCACTGTGAGGACGATGTCATCGATGCACTGATGAAGCCAATGACTGGTGTTGTGTACTCCTCAATGCCATCGGAGGAATCCCGGGACATGTTCCAGTCTGTGCTGCAAAACCGTCCTGTAGTTTAGCATTTGCTTCATCTGACCACTTTTTTATCGACCGAGTCACTGGTGCTTCCTGCTTTAATTTTTGCTTGTAAGCAGGAATCAGGAGGATAGCGTTATGGTCAGATTTGCCAAATGGAGGGAGAGGGAGAGGTTTATATGCGTCTCTGTGTGTGGAGTAAAGGTGGTCTAGAATTTCCCCCCTCTGGTTGAACATTTAACATGCTGGTAGAAATGAGTTAAAACTGATTTAAGTCCCAGGGCACTAGGAGCGCCGCCTCTGGATGAGTATTTTCCTGTTTGCTTATGGCGGAATACAGCTCATTGAGTGAGGCCTTATTGCCAGCATCAGACTGTGGTGGTATGTAGACAGCTATGAAAAATACAGAGGAAAACTCTCTAGGTAGATAGTGTGGTTCTACAGCTTATCATGAGATACTGTACCTCAGGCGAGCAAAACTTCCTTAGATATCCAAAATCTCGCCTGAGGTAGAGTATTATAAGAGGGCAGGAGACTGACATGTCTTATATCAGATACTCATTGAAGAGGCAGAGTTATAAGAGGACAGGAGACTGACATGTCTTATATAAGAGGCAGGGTTATAAGAGGACAGGAGACTGACATGTCTTATATAAGAGGCAGGGTTATAAGAGGGCAGGAGACTGACATGTCTTATATCAGATACTCATTGAAGAGGCAGGGTTATAAGAGGACAGGAGACTGACATGTCTTCTATAAGAGGCAGGGTTATAAGAGGACAGGAGACTGACATGTCTTATATAAGAGGCAGGGTTATAAGAGGACAGGAGACTGAAATGTCTTATATAAGAGGCAGGATTATAAGAGGACAGGACACTGACATGTCTTATATAAGAGGCAGGGTTATAAGAGGACAGGAGACTGACATGTCTTATATAAGAGGCAGGGTTATAAGAGGACAGGAGACTGACATGTCTTATATAAGAGGCAGGGTTATAAGAGGACAGGAGACTGACATGTCTTATATAAGAGGCAGGGTTATAAGAGGACAGGAGACTGACATGTCTTATATAAGAGGCAGGGTTATAAGAGGACAGGACACTGACATGTCTTATATCAGATACTCATTGAAGAGCCAGGGTTATAAGAGGACAGAAGGGAGCAGATCCCCTGGCAGTATGTCCTGTTCCAAAGTGTTATAATGCGTTATGAAGCCTGTATGTCATGTGTCTGTCAGGAGGAGTACAACAGGGAGCAGATCCCGTGGCAGGACATCCCGTTCAGCGACAACCAGTCCTGCATCGACCTCATCTCCTCTAAGCCCCATGGGATACTGAAGATCCTGGATGACCAGAGCTGCTTTCCCCAGGTACACACACACACACACACACACACACACACACACACACACACACACACACACACACACACACACTTGACTGTGCTCAGTCATTGGTTGATGCTCTGTTTCTCTGTTGCTAGGCGACAGACCACACCTTCCTCCAGAAGTGTCATTATCACCATGGTAACAACAAGATCTACCTGAAGCCAAAGATGCCCCTCCCAGAATTCACCATCAAACACTTCGCTGGCCCGGTCACCTACCAGGTACATACACACACACATACCTGCCAGGTACACACACACTCCTGCCAGGTACACACACACACATCTGACAGGTACACACACACACATCTGACAAGTACACACACACACATGCCAGGTACACACACACTCCTGCCAGGTACACACACACACATCTGACAGGTACACACACACACATCTGACAGGTGCACACACACATCTGCCAGGTACACACACACACACCTGCCAGGTAACACACACCTATAGTGTATGTAGTGAATCCCAATGAGACCCAACAGGATGAGAGCAGAATCAGCTTCCCCAACGCAGCTCGTTGGTTCGATGATGTTCCCATTTATTGTGAATATTAAAAGATCCATAAAAAACTCAAATGAAAAGCCTTTGGTGAACTAACACTCCTCCTGACTAGCATGGTGAACTAACACTCCTCCTTACCAGCATGGTGAACTAACACTCCTCCTTACTAGCATGGTGAACTAACACTCCTCCTTACTAGCATGGTGAACTAACACTCCTCCTTACCAGCATGGTGAACTAACACTCCTCCTTACTAGCATGGTGAACTAACACTCCTCCTTACTAGCATGGTGAACTAACACTCCTCCTTACCAGCATGGTGAACTAACACTCCTCCTTACCAGCATGGTGAACTAACACTCCTCCTTACCAGCATGGTGAACTAACACTCCTCCTTACTAGCATGGTGAACTAACACTCCTCCTTACTAGCATGGTGAACTAACACTCCTCCTGACTAGCATGGTGAACTAACACTCCTCCTTACTAGCATGGTGAACTAACACTCCTCCTTACTAGCATGGTGAACTAACACTCCTCCTTACTAGCATGGTGAACTAACACTCCTCCTTACTAGCATGGTGAACTAACACTCCTCCTTACTGGCATGGTGAACTAACACTCCTCCTTACTAGCATGGTGAACTAACACTCCTCCTTACTGGCATGGTGTACTAACACTCCTCCTTACTAGCATGGTGAACTAACACTCCTCCTTACTAGCATGGTGAACTAACACTCCTCCTTACCAGCATGGTGAACTAACACTCCTCCTGACTAGCATGGTGAACTAACACTCCTCCTGACTAGCATGGTGAACTAACACTCCTCCTTACCAGCATGGTGAACTAACACTCCTCCTTACTAGCATGGTGAACTAACACTCCTCCTGACTAGCATGGTGAACTAACACTCCACCTTACTAGCATGGTGAACTAACACTCCTCCTTACCAGCATGGTGAACTAACACTCCTCCTTACTAGCATGGTGAACTAACACTCCTCCTTACTAGCATGGTGAACTAACACTCCTCCTTACTAGCATGGTGAACTAACACTCCTCCTTACTAGCATGGTGAACTAACACTCCTACTTACTAGCATGGTGAACTAACACTCCTCCTTACTAGCATGGTGAACTAACACTCCTCCTTACTAGCATGGTGAACTGACACTCCTCCTTACTAGCATGGTGAACTAACACTCCTCCTTACTAGCATGATGAACTAACACTCCTCCTTACTGGCATGGTGAACTAACACTCCTCCTTACTAGCATGGTGAACTAACACTCCTCCTTACTAGCATGGTGAACTAACACTCCAACTTACTAGCATGGTGAACTAACACTCCTCCTTACTAGCATGGTGAACTAACACTCCTCCTTACTAGCATGGTGAACTAACACTCCTCCTTACTAGCATGGTGAACTAACACTCCTCCTTACTAGCATGGTGAACTAACACTCCTTACTAGCATGGTGAACTAACACTCCTCATTACTAGCATGGTGAATTAACACTCCTCCTTACTAGCATGGTGAACTAACACTCCTCCTTACTGGCATGGTGAACTAACACTCCTCCTTACTGGCATGGTGAACTGACACTCATCCTTACTAGCATGGTGAACTAACACTCCTCCTTACTAGCATGGTGAACTAACACTCCTCCTTACTAGCATGGTGAACTAACACTCCTTACTAGCATGGTGAACTAACACTCCTCCTTACTAGCATGGTGAACTAACACTCCTACTTACTAGCATGGTGAACTAACATGCCTCCTTGCTGGCATGGTGAACTAACACTCCTCCTTACTAGCATGGTGAACTAACACTCCTCCTTACTAGCATGGTGAACTAACACTCCTCCTTACTAGCATGGTGAACTAACATGCCTCCTTACTGGCATGGTGAACTAACACTCCTCCTTACTAGCATGGTGAACTAACACTCCTCCTTACTAGCATGGTGAACTAACACTCCTCCTTATTGGCATGGTGAACTAACACTCCTCCTTACTGGCATGGTGAACTAACACTCATCCTTACTAGCATGGTGAACTAACACCCCTCCTTACTAGCATGGTGAACTAACACTCATCCTTACTAGCATGGTGAACTAACACTCCTCCTTACTGGCATGGTGAACTAACACTCCTCCTTACTGGCATGGTGAACTAACACTCATCCTTACTAGCATGGTGAACTAACACTCATCCTTACTAGCATGGTGAACTAACACTCATCCTTACTGGCATGGTGAACTAACACTCCTCCTTACTGGCATGGTGAACTAACACTCATCCTTACTAGCATGGTGAACTAACACTCCTCCTTACTAGCATGGTGAACTAACACTCCTCCTTACTAGCATGGTGAACTAACACTCCTTACTAGCATGGTGAACTAACACTCCTCCTTACTAGCATGGTGAACTAACACTCCTACTTACTAGCATGGTGAACTAACATGCCTCCTTACTGGCATGGTGAACTAACACTCCTCCTTACTAGCATGGTGAACTAACACTCCTCCTTACTAGCATGGTGAACTAACACTCCTCCTTACTAGCATGGTGAACTAACACTCCTCCTTACCAGCATGGTGAACTAACACTCCTCCTTACTAGCATGGTGAACTAACACTCCTCCTGACTAGCATGGTGAACTAACACTCCACCTTACTAGCATGGTGAACTAACACTCCTCCTTACCAGCATGGTGAACTAACACTCCTCCTTACTAGCATGGTGAACTAACACTCCTCCTTACTAGCATGGTGAACTAACACTCCTCCTTACTAGCATGGTGAACTAACACTCCTCCTTACTGGCATGGTGAACTAACACTCCTCCTTACTGGCATGGTGAACTAACAGTCATCCTTACTAGCATGGTGAACTAACACTCCTCCTTACTGGCATGGTGAACTAACACTCCTCCTTACTAGCATGGTGAACTAACACTCCTCCTTACTAGCATGGTGAACTAACACTCCTCCTTACTAGCATGGTGAACTGACACTCCTCCTTACTAGCATGGTGAACTAACACTCCTCCTTACTAGCATGGTGAACTAACACTCCTCCTTACTAGCATGGTGAACTAACACTCCTCCTTACTAGCATGGTGAACTAACACTCCTCCTTACTAGCATGGTGAACTAACACTCCTCCTTACTAGCATGGTGAACTGACACTCCTCCTTACTAGCATGGTGAACTAACACTCCTCCTTACTAGCATGGTGAACTAACACTCCTCCTTACTAGCATGGTGAACTAACACTCCTTACTAGCATGGTGAACTAACACTCCTCATTACTAGCATGGTGAATTAACACTCCTCCTTACTAGCATGGTGAACTAACACTCCTCCTTACTAGCATGGTGAACTAACACTCCTTACTAGCATGGTGAACTAACACTCCTCCTTACTAGCATGGTGAACTAACACTCTTACTTACTAGCATGGTGAAGTAACATGCCTCCTTACTGGCATGGTGAACTAACACTCCTCCTTACTAGCATGGTGAACTAACACTACTCCTTACTAGCATGGTGAACTAACACTCCTCCTTACTAGCATGGTGAACTAACACTCCTCCTTACTGGCATGGTGAACTAACACTCCTCCTTACTAGCATGGTGAACTAACACTCCTACTTACTAGCATGGTGAACTAACATGCCTCCTTACTGGCATGGTGAACTAACACTCCTCCTTACTAGCATGGTGAACTAACACTCCTCCTTACTAGCATGGTGAACTAACACTCCTCCTTACTGGCATGGTGAACTAACACTCCTCCTTACTAGCATGGTGAACTAACACTCCTACTTACTAGCATGGTGAACTAACATGCCTCCTTACTGGCATGGTGAACTAACACTCCTCCTTACTAGCATGGTGAACTAACACTCCTCCTTACTAGCATGGTGAACTAACACTCCTCCTTATTGGCATGGTGAACTAACACTCCTCCTTACTGGCATGGTGAACTAACACTCATCCTTACTAGCATGGTGAACTAACACTCCTCCTTACTAGCATGGTGAACTAACACTCCTCCTTACTAGCATGGTGAACTAACACTCCTCCTTACTAGCATGGTGAACTAACACTCCTCCTTACTAGCATGGTGAACTAACACTCCTCCTTACTGGCATGGTGAACTAACACTCCTCCTTACTAGCATGGTGAACTAACACTCCTACTTACTAGCATGGTGAACTAACATGCCTCCTTACTGGCATGGTGAACTAACACTCCTCCTTACTAGCATGGTGAACTAACACTCCTCCTTACTAGCATGGTGAACTAACACTCCTCCTTATTGGCATGGTGAACTAACACTCCTCCTTACTGGCATGGTGAACTAACACTCATCCTTACTAGCATGGTGAACTAACACTCCTCCTTACTAGCATGGTGAACTAACACCCCTCCTTACTATCATGGTGAACTAACACTCATCCTTACTAGCATGGTGAACTAACACTCCTCCTTACTAGCATGGTGAACTAACACTCCTCCTTACTAGCATGGTGAACTAACACTCCTTACTAGCATGGTGAACTAACACTCCTCCTTACTAGCGTGGTGAACTAACACTCCTACTTACTAGCATGGTGAACTAACATGCCTCCTTACTGGCATGGTGAACTAACACTCCTCCTTACTAGCATGGTGAACTAACACTCCGCCTTACTAGCATGGTGAACTAACACTCCTCCTTACTAGCATGGTGAACTAACACTCCTCCTTACTGGCATGGTGAACTAACACTCCTCCTTACTAGCATGGTGAACTAACACTCCTCCTTACTAGCATGGTGAACTAACACTCCTCCTTATTGGCATGGTGAACTAACACTCCTCCTTACTGGCATGGTGAACTAACACTCATCCTTACTAGCATGTTGAACTAACACTCCTCCTTACTAGCATGGTGAACTAACACCCCTCCTTACTAGCATGGTGAACTAACACTCCTCCTTACTAGCATGGTGAACTAACACTCCTTACTAGCATGGTGAACTAACACTCCTCCTTACTAGCATGGTGAATTAACACTCCTCCTTACTAGCATGGTGAACTAACACTCCTCCTTACTGGCATGGTGAACTAACACTCCTCCTTACTAGCATGGTGAACTAACACTCCTCCTTACTAGCATGGTGAACTAACACTCCTCCTTACTAGCATGGTGAACTAACACTCCTCCTTACTGGCATGGTGAACTAACACTCCTCCTTACTAGCATGGTGAACTAACACTCCTCCTTACTAGCATGGTGAACTAACACTCCTCCTTACTAGCATGGTGAACTAACACTCCTCCTTACTGGCATGGTGAACTAACACTCCTCCTTACTAGCATGGTGAACTAACACTCCTCCTTACTAGCATGGTGAACTAACACTCCTCCTTACTGGCATGGTGAACTAACACTCCTTACTAGCATGGTGAACTAACACTCCTCCTTACTAGCATGGTGAACTAACACTCCTCCTTACTGGCATGGTGAACTAACACTCCTCCTTACTAGCATGGTGAACTAACACTCCTCCTTACTAGCATGGTGAACTAACACTCCTCCTTACTAGCACTGACTCTGATGATAGCTACTTTATTGATGAAAAATGGACTGACTATGACTGTGATACTGTATATGGTTGTCCCACCTAGCTATCTTCAGAGGAATGCACTAACTAAGCCTCTGGATAAGAACGTCTGTTAAATGACTAACATGTTAAATGACTAACATGTTAATATAACTGAGTCTCTAGATAAGAACGTCTGTTAAATGACTAACATGTTAATATAACTGAGTCTCTCTGGATAAGAACGTCTGTTAAATGACGTGTTATTGTAACTGAGTCTCTGGATATGAACGTCTGTTAAATGACTTACATGTTAATATAACTGAGTCTCTCTGGATAAGAACGTCTGTTAAATGACTAACATGTTTTATTAATTAATGAATTATTGCTTTAACATATAGTATATAAACACCCCATATTACCCAACACAGTAAATGAGACAGACCAAAACATCCCATATTACCCAACACAGTAAATGAGACAGACCAAAACATCCCATTTTACACAACACAGTAAATGAGACAGACCAAAACATCCCATATTACCCAACACAGTAAATGAGACAGACCAAAACATCCCATATTACCCAACACAGTAAATGAGACAGACCAAAACAAGTGAAAACATCCCATATTACACAACACAGTAAATGAGACAGACCAAAACATCCCATATTACCCAACACAGTAAATGAGACAGACCAAAACATCCCATTTTACACAACACAGTAAATGAGACAGACCAAAACATCCCATATTACCCAACACAGTAAATGAGACAGACCAAAACATCCCATATTACCCAACACAGTAAATGAGACAGACCAAAACAAGTGAAAACATCCCATATTACACAACACAGTAAATGAGACAGACCAAAACATCCCATATTACCCAACACAGTAAATGAGACAGACCAAAACATCCCTTATTACACAACACAGTAAATGAGACAGACCAAAACATCCCATATTACCCAACACAGTAAATGAGACAGACCAAAACATCCCATATTACCCAACACAGTAAATGAGACAGACCAAAACATCCCATATTACCCAACACAGTAAATGAGACAGACCAAAACATCCCATATTACACAACACAGTAAATGAGACAAACCAAAACATCCCATATTACCCAACACAGTAAATGATACAGACCAAAACATCCCATATTACCCAACACAGTAAATGAGACAGACCAAAACATCCCATATTACACAACACAGTAAATGAGACAGACCAAAACATCCCATATTACCCAACACAGTAAATGAGACAGACCAAAACATCCCATATTACCCAACACAGTAAATGAGACAGACCAAAACAGACCCGACAGTCGATGGCTTTACAATATGGTTTCTTCCTGCTCTATACCTTCTGTCATCTCTCTGTAGGTTCACAAGTTTCTGGATAAGAACTACGACCAGGTTGGACAGCAGGTTCTCCATCTGTTCAGCCACAGCAAGAACAAGGTAGGAGGGGTTAGGGGTTAGAGGTTAGGGATTACAACTAGGACCAGGTTGGACAGCAGGTTCTCGATCTGTTCAGCCACAGCAAGAACAAGGTAGGAGGGGTTAGGGGTTAGAGGTTAGGGGTTAGAACTAGGACCAGGTTGGACAGCAGGTTCTCGATCTGTTCAGCCACAGCAAGAACAAGGTAGGAGGGGTTAGAGGTTAAGGGTTAGAGGTTAGGGATTAGAGGTTAGGGGTTAGAGGTTAGGGGTTAGAACTAGGACCAGGTTGGACAGCAGGTTCTCGATCTGTTCAGCCACAGCAAGAACAAGATAGGAGGGGTTAGAGGTTAAGGGTTAGAGGTTAGGGTTTAGGGATTAGAGGTTAGGGGTTAGAGGTTAGGGGTTAGAACTAGGACCAGGTTGGACAGCAGGTTCTCGATCTGTTCAGCCACATCAAGAACAAGGTAGGAGGGGTTAGGGGTTAGAGGTTAGGGGTTAGGGGTTAGAACTAGTCATGTAATGGTGTTATTAAACTAAACCAGACAATAGTTGATCTATTTACCTAGTCATAAATCATTTGGGCTGCAGGTGGTAATGCTTATTGCTAACAGCACATCTGATAATACAGACCATAGGCTAGATGCAAGGTACAATGTATTTGTAATAAAAACATGATTTCTACCAACATGTTACCTGGCACCTTCCTGGGGGGGGTTTATTTTCTTTCATTCTGGAGGAGAATTTCCTTTTAAAAAGTCACCAGAACTGAGCTTCCTGCCACATACAGTGGAGTCATTAAAACCTTTTTTTTTCAACCACTCCACACATTTCTTGTCAACAAACTATAGTTTTGGCAAGTCTACTTTGTACAGGACACAAGTCATTTTTCCAACAATTGTTTAAAGACAGAGGTTATTTCACTTATAATTCACTCTATCGTAATTCCAGTGGGTCAGAAGTTTACATACACTTTAGAAGCTTCTGATAGGCTAATTGACATCATTTGAGTCAATTGGAGGTGTACCTGTGGATGTATTTCAAGGCCTACCTTCAAACGGAGTGCCTCTTTGCTTGACATCATGGGAAAATCAAAAGAAATCAGCCAAGATCTCAGAAGAATTTGTAGACCTTCACAAGTCTGGTTCATCATTGGGAGCAATTTCCAAACGCCTGAATGTACCGCGTTCATCTGTACAAACAATAGTACGCAAGTATAAACACTATGGGACCACGCATCCATCATACCGCTCAGGAAGGAGATGCGTTCTGTCTCCTAGAGATGAATGTACTTTGGTGTGAAAAGTGCAAATCAATCCCAGAACAACAGCAAAGGACCTTGTGAAGATGCTGGAGGAAACAGGTACAAAAGTATCTATATCGACAGTAAAACGAGCCCTATATCGACATAACCTGAAAGGCCACTCAGCAAGGAAGAAGCCACTGCTCCAAAACCGCCATAAAAAAGCCAGACTACGGTTTGCAACTGCACATGGGGACAAAGATCGTACTTTTTGGAGAAATGTCCTCTGGTCTGATGAAACAAAAATAGAACTGTTTGGCCAAAATGACCATCGTTATGTTTGGAGGAAAATGGGGGAGGCTTGCAAGCCGAGGAACACCATCCCAACCGTGAAGCACGGTGGTGGCAGCATCATGTTGTGGGGGTGCTTTTCTGCAGGAGGGACTGGTACACTTCACAAAATAGTTGGCATCATGAGGAGGGGAAATTATGTGGATATATTGAAGCAATATCTCAAGACATCAGTCAGGAAGTTAAAGCTTGGTCGCAAATGTGTCTTCCAGATGGACAATGACCCCATGCAAACTTCCAAAGTTGTGGCAAAATGGCTTAAGGACAACAAATTCAAGTTATTGGAGTGGCCATCACAAAGCCCTGACCTCAATCCCATAGAAAATGTGTGGGCAGAACTGAAAAGGCGTGTGTGAGCAAGGAGGCCTACAAACCTGACTCAGTTACACCTGCTCTGTCAGGAGGAATGGGCCAAAATTCACCCAACTTATTGTGGGAAGCTTGTGGAAGGCTACCTGAAATGTTTGACCCACATAAAACAATTTAAAGGCAATGCTACCAAATATGAATTGAGTGATTGTAAACTTCTGACCCACTGTGAATGTAATGAAATAAATAAAACATGAAATAAATCATTCTCTCTACTATTATTCTGACATTTCACATTCTTAAAATCAAGTGGTGATCCTAACTGACTTAAGACAGTGAATGTTTACTAGGATTAAATGTCTGGAATTGTGAAAAACTGATTTTAAATGTATTTGGCTAAGGTGTATGTAAACTTTCGAAGCGTAAAAATTATCAGGGGGAGGACCCCGGACCCCCTCAGCAAGGAGACTTGAATTGTTCAATCTCACAGTTTAATACATGTACAAAACGAACCTATTTCCCTAAAAGCATGATGGTCATGACTTTCTTACATGTAAGAAAGGGAAGGTTAACTTGGCCCCAGACAATCCATCTGAGATCAGCTATTGGATTTTTTTAATGCTTTATCCCTGTCTCCAGATCAGTCAAGGAATTATACTAATGAGCAAACATTCCGTAACTGCAGGTGGCAGTAAATCACTAATCTTGTCTTCATTCCTGTTCAGACAACATCCTACAGGGATAGGTAATTCACTAACCTGGTCTCTATACCTGTTCAGACTACACCCTCCAGGGGGCAGTAAATCACTAGCCTGGTCTCTATGCCTGTTCAGACTACACCCTCCAGGGGGTAGTAAATTACTAGCCTGGTCTTTATACCTGTTCAGACTACACCCTCCAGGGGGCAGTAAATCACTAGCCTGGTCTCTATACCTGTTCAGACTACACCCTCCAGGGGGCAGTAAATCACTAGCCTGGTCTTTATACCTGTTCAGACTACACCCTCCAGGGGGCAGTAAATCACTAGCCTGGTCTTTATACCTGTTCAGACTACACCCTCCAGGGGGAAGTAAATCACTAGCCTGGTCTTTATACCTGTTCAGACTACACCCTCCAGGGGGCAGTAAATCACTAGCCTGGTCTTTATATCTGTTCAGACTACACCCTCCAGGGGGCAGTAAATCACTAGCCTGGTCTCTATACCTGTTCAGACTACACCCTCCAGGGGGCAGTAAATCACTAGCCTGGTCTTTATATCTGTTCAGACTACACCCTCCAGGGGGCAGTAAATCACTAGCCTGGTCTCTATACCTGTTCAGACTACACCCTCCAGGGGGCAGTAAATCACTAGCCTGGTCTTTATATCTGTTCAGACTACACCCTCCAGGGGGCAGTAAATCACTAGCCTGGTCTTTATACCTGTTCAGACTACACCCTCCAGGGGGCAGTAAATCACTAGCCTGGTCTTTATATCTGTTCAGACTACACCCTCCAGGGGGCAGTAAATCACTAGCCTGGTCTCTATACCTGTTCAGACTACACCCTCCAGGGGGCAGTAAATCACTAGCCTGGTCTTTATATCTGTTCAGACTACACCCTCCAGGGGGCAGTAAATCACTAGCCTGGTCTCTATACCTGTTCAGACTACACCCTCCAGGGGGCAGTAAATCACTAGCCTGGTCTTTATATCTGTTCAGACTACACCCTCCAGGGGGCAGTAAATCACTAGCCTGGTCTTTATACCTGTTCAGACTACACCCTCCAGGGGGCAGTAAATCACTAGCCTGGTCTCTATACCTGTTCAGACTACACCCTCCAGGGGGCAGTAAATCACTAGCCTGGTCTCTATACCTGTTCAGACTACACCCTCCAGGGGGCAGTAAATCACTAGCCTGGTCTTTATATCTGTTCAGACTACACCCTCCAGGGGGCAGTAAATCACTAGCCTGGTCTTTATACCTGTTCAGACTACACCCTCCAGGGGGCAGTAAATCACTAGCCTGGTCTCTATACCTGTTCAGACTACACCCTCCAGGGGGCAGTAAATCACTAGCCTGGTCTCTATACCTGTTCAGACTACACCCTCCAGGGGGCAGTAAATCACTAGCCTGGTCTCTATACCTGTTCAGACTACACCCTCCAGGGGGCAGTAAATCACTAGCCTGGTCTTTATACCTGTTCAGACTACACCCTCCAGGGGGCAGTAAATCACTAGCCTGGTCTCTATACCTGTTCAGACTACACCCTCCAGGGGGCAGTAAATCACTAGCCTGGTCTCTATACCTGTTCAGACTACACCCTCCAGGGGGCAGTAAATCACTAGCCTGGTCTATACCTGTTCAGACTACACCCTCCAGGGGGCAGTAAATCACTAGCCTGGTCTCTATACCTGTTCAGACTACACCCTCCAGGGGCAGTAAATCACTAGCCTGGTCTCTATACCTGTTCAGACTACACCCTCCAGGGGGCAGTAAATCACTAGCCTGGTCTTTATACCTGTTCAGACTACACCCTCCAGGGGGCAGTAAATCACTAGCCTGGTCTTTATACCTGTTCAGACTACACCCTCCAGGGGGCAGTAAATCACTAGTCTGGTCTTTATACCTGTTCAGACTACACCCTCCAGGGGGCAGTAAATCACTAGCCTGGTCTTTATACCTGTTCAGACTACACCCTCCAGGGGGCAGTAAATCACTAGCCTGGTCTCTATACCTGTTCAGACTACACCCTCCAGGGGGCAGTAAATCACTAGCCTAGTCTCTATACCTGTTCAGACTACACCCTCCAGGGGGCAGTAAATCACTAGCCTGGTCTTTATACCTGTTCAGACTACACCCTCCAGGGGGCAGTAAATCACTAGCCTGGTCTTTATACCTGTTCAGACTACACCCTCCAGGGGGCAGTAAATCACTAGCCTGGTCTTTATACCTGTTCAGACTACACCCTCCAGGGGGCAGTAAATCACTAGCCTGGTCTCTATACCTGTTCAGACTACACCCTCCAGGGGGCAGTAAATCACTAGCCTGGTCTCTATACCTGTTCAGACTACACCCTCCAGGGGGCAGTAAATCACTAGCCTGGTCTTTATACCTGTTCAGACTACACCCTCCAGGGGGCAGTATATCACTAGCCTGGTCTTTATACCTGTTCAGACTACACCCTCCAGGGGGCAGTAAATCACTAGCCTGGTCTTTATACCTGTTCAGACTACACCCTCCAGGGGGCAGTAAATCACTAGCCTGGTCTTTATACCTGTTCAGACTACACCCTCCAGGGGGCAGTAAATCACTAGCCTGGTCTTTATACCTGTTCAGACTACACCCTCCAGGGGGCAGTAAATCACTAGCCTGGTCTTTATACCTGTTCAGACTACACCCTCCAGGGGGCAGTAAATCACTAGCCTGGTCTCTATACCTGTTCAGACTACACCCTCCAGGGGGCAGTAAATCACTAGCCTGGTCTCTATACCTGTTCAGACTACACCCTCCAGGGGGCAGTAAATCACTAGCCTGGTCTCTATACCTGTTCAGACTACACCCTCCAAACAACTCATAGTAGTAGTAGAAGAAGAAGAAAATGGACTACTCCTAAATGGAGATGGCCTCAATGGTGCTGCCCATGCTCTCACAGATGTCAAAATGGGGCAGATACAATGATGCAATGTCTATCTAAGTCTATGGTGTGTTCCCCAGATGGTGGCCAACCTCTTCCTTGTTCACGCGGAGGTTGTAGGTCAGCATAGAGGTCATGTGAGGAAGAGCAGCACGGTGACCCGGAGACACCAGCCCCCCACCGTCTCCACCAAGTTCACCCTGTCACTTCTGGAACTGGTAGACAAGATGGAGAGGTGTTATTATTATCATTAATATTAAAGGGAGGAGAGGTGTTATTATTATTATTATTAATATTAAAGGGAGGAGAGGTGTTATTATTATTAATATTAAAGGGAGGAGAGCTGTTATTAATATTAATATTAAAGAGAGGAGAGGTGTTATTATTATTATTATTATTATTATTAAAGGGAGGAGAGGTGTTATTATTATTATTAAAGGGAGGAGAGCTGTTATTAATATTAATATTAAAGAGAGGAGAGGTGTTATTAATATTAATAATATTAAAGGGAGGAGAGGTGTTATTATTGTTATTAATATTAAAGGGAGGAGAGGTGTTATTATTGTTATTAATATTAAAGGGAGGAGGAGAGGTGTTATTATTATTAATAATATTAAAAGGATGAGGAGAGGTGTTATTATTATTATTATTATTATTATTAAAGGGATGAGATGTGTTATTATTGTTAATAATATTAAAGGGAGGAGAGGTGTTAATATTATTAATATTAAAGGGATGAGATGTGTTATTATTGTTAATAATATTAAAGGGAGGAGAGGTGTTATTATTGTTATTAATATTAAAGGGAGGAGAGGTGTTATTATTGTTATTAATATTAAAGGGAGGAGGAGAGGTGTTATTATTATTAATAATATTAAAAGGATGAGGAGAGGTGTTATTATTATTAATAATATTAAAAGGATGAGGAGAGGTGTTATTATTATTATTAATATTAAATGGATGAGGAGAGGTGTTATTATTGTTATTAATATTAAAGGGAGGAGAGGTGTTATTATACATATTAATATTAAAGGGAGGAGGGGTGTTATTAATATTAATATTAAAGGGAGGAGGGGTGTTATTAATATTAATATAAAAGGGAGGAGAGGTGTTATTATTATTGTTAATATTAAAGGGAGGAGAGGTGTTATTAATATTAAAGGGAGGAGGAGAGGTGTTATTAATATTAAAGGGATGGGGAGAGGTGAGACAAGATGAGAGGGAAATGAAGAGGTAGAGTTATTGTTACTGAATCTTTCTCTTTCTCTTGACAGGTGCAACCCATCGTTTATACGCTGCATAAAGCCAAACAGACAGAAGGTTGGTCTCCACATCACAGTTTAACAGTGGTCTCCACATCGCATTTTAACAGTTGTATTGTTGGTACGCTGCATTATGCCAGACAGTCAGAAGGTAGGTCTCCACATCACAGTTTAACAGTGGTATTGTTGGTACGCTGCATTAAGACAGACAGTCAGAAGGTAGGTCTCCACATCACAGTTTAACAGTGGTATTGTTGGTACGCTGCATTAAGCCAGACAGACAGAAGGTAGGTCTCCACATCACAGTTTAACAGTGGTATTGTTGGTACGCTGCATTATGCCAGACAGTCAGAAGGTAGGTCTCCACATCACAGTTTAACAGTGGTATTGTTGGTACGCTGCATTAAGCCAGACAGACAGAAGGTAGGTCTCCACATCACAGTTTAACAGTGGTATTGTTGGTACGCTGCATTAAGCCAGACAGTCAGAAGGTAGGCCTCCACATCACAGTGTGAAAGAGTTTAATTTTGGGACTGGGGGGCAGTATTGAGAAGCTGGGATGAATAAGGTGCCCAGAGTAAACTGCCTGCTAATCAGGCCCAGTTGCTAATATATGCATATTATTAGTATGTTTGGATAGAAAACACTCTGAAATGTCTAAAACTGTTTGAATGATGTCTGTGAGTATAACAGAACTCATATGACAGGCAAAAACCTGAGAAAATATCCAACCAGGAAGTGGGAAATCTGAGGTTTGTAGTTTTTCAAATCACTACCTATCGAATATACAGTGTCTATGGGGTCATATTGCACTACCTAAGGCTTCCACTAGATGTCAACAGTCTTTAGAACTTTATTTGATGCATTTACTGTGATGGAGGAGAGAATGAGTGCTGTTTGAGCCAGAGGTCTGCCAGAGTGCCATGAGCTGATCACACGCACTCACGTGAGAGTTAGCTGCGTTCCATCTCATTTCTACAGACAAAGGAATTCTCCGGTTGGAACATTATTTAAGATTTATGGATTTATGGATTCTATACTTCGTTTGACATGTTACTACGAACTGTAGTATGACTTTTCGTCTGAGCTTTCTCCTGGCCCGTGCGTCGTGAGTTTGGATTGTGTACTAAACGCGTAAACAAAAAGGAGGTATTTGGACATAAATGATGGACTTCATCGAACAAATCAAACATTTATTGTGGAACTGGGATTCCTGGGAGTGCATTCTGATGAAGATCATCAAAGGTAAGTGAATATGTATAATGCTATTTCTGACTTCTGTTGACTCCACAACATGGCGGATATCTGTATGGCTTGTTTTGTTGTCTGAGCTCTGTACTCAGATTATTGCATGGTGTGCTTTTTCTGTAAAGTTTTTTAAAAATCTGACAGCGGTTGCATTAAGGAGAAGTTTATCTAAAGTTCCATGCATAACACTTGTATCTTTTATCAATGTTTATTATGAGTATTTCTGTAAATTGATGTGGCTCTCTGCAAAATCACCGGATGTTTTGGAACTACTGAACATAATGCGCCAATGTAAACTGAGATTTTCGGATATAAATATGAACTTTATCAAACAAAAAATGCATGTAACATGAAGTCCTATGAGTGTCATCTGATGAAGATCATCAAAGGTTAGTGATTCATTTTATCTCTATTTTTTGCTTTTTGTGACTCCTCTCTTTGACTGGAAAAATGGCTGTGTTTATCTGTGACTAGGTACTGACCTAACATAATTGTTTGGTGTGCTTTCATCGTAAAGCCTTTTTGAAATCGGACACTGTGGCTGGATTTACAATAAGTTTATCTTTAAAATGGTGTAAAATACTTGTATATTTGAGAAATTTTAAGTATGGGATTTCTGTTGTTTTGAATTTGGCGCCCTGCACTTTCACTGGCTGTTGGCGAGGAGGGACGCTACCGTCCCACATATCCCAGAGAGGTTTTAACAGTGATATTGTTGGTATTGCCATGATATGTGTGTGTTTGCTTGTATGTGTAGGAGCCAGGTGTGTTTGAGACGGAGCTGGTCGGCAGTCAGTTGAGGTATTCTGGTATCTTGGAGACCATCAGGATCCGGAGAGAGGGTTACCCTGTTAGACTGGCCTTCAACATCTTTCTGTTCAGGTAAAACACCCTGTTAGACTGGCCTTCAACTTCTTCCTGTTGAGGTAACACACCCTGTTAGACTGGCCTTCAACTTCTTCCTGTTGAGGTAACACACACACACCCTCTAACCCTGCCCCTATCTCAGGTATCAGTCCCTGGTGGGGACAGCCTCCTCTAACCTGTGTGTTTGTGTGTGTCAGGTATCAGTCCCTGGTGGGGACAGCCTTCTCTAACCTGTGTGTTTGTGTGTGTCAGGTATCAGTCCCTGGTGGGGACAGCCTCCTCTAACCTGTGTGTGTCAGGTATCAGTCCCTGGTGGGGACAGCCTCCTCTAACCTGTGTGTTTGTGTGTGTCAGGTATCAGTCCCTGGTGGGGACAGCCTCCTCTAACCTGTGTGTTTGTGTGTGTCAGGTGTCAGTCCCTGGTGAGGACAGCCTCCTCTAACCTGTGTGTTTGTGTGTGTCAGGTTTCAGTCCCTGGTGGGGACAGCCTCCTCTAACCTGTGTGTTTGTGTGTGTCAGGTATCAGTCCCTGGTGGGGACAGCCTCCTCTAACCTGTGTGTTTGTGTGTGTCAGGTATCAGTCCCTGGTGGGGACAGCCTCCTCTAACCTGTGTGTTTGTGTGTGTCAGGTATCAGTCCCTGGTGGGGACAGCCTCCTCTAACCTGTGTGTTTGTGTGTGTCAGGTATCAGTCCCTGGTGGGGACAGCCTCCTCTAACCTGTGTGTTTGTGTGTGACAGGTATCAGTCCCTGGTGGGGACAGCCTCCTCTAACCTGTGTGTTTGTGTGTGTCAGGTATCAGTCCCTGGTGGGGACAGCCTCCTCTAACCTGTGTGTTTGTGTGTGTCAGGTATCAGTCCCTGGTGGGGACAGCCTCCTCTAACCTGTGTGTTTGTGTGTGTCAGGTATCAGTCCCTGGTGGGGACAGCCTCCTCTAACCTGTGTGTTTGTGTGTGTCAGGTATCAGTCCCTGGTGGGGACAGCCTCCTCTAACCTGTGTGTTTGTGTGTGTCAGGTGTCAGTCCCTGGTGAGGACAGCCTCCTCTAACCTGTGTGTTTGTGTGTGTCAGGTTTCAGTCCCTGGTGGGGACAGCCTCCTCTAACCTGTGTGTTTGTGTGTGTCAGGTATCAGTCCCTGGTGGGGACAGCCTCCTCTAACCTGTGTGTTTGTGTGTGTCAGGTATCAGTCCCTGGTGGGGACAGCCTCTTCTAACCTGTGTGTTTGTGTGTGTCAGGTATCAGTCCCTGGTGGGGACAGCCTCCTCTAACCTGTGTGTTTGTGTGTGTCAGGTATCAGTCCCTGGTGGGGACAGCCTCCTCTAACCTGTGTGTTTGTGTGTGTCAGGTATCAGTCCCTGGTGGGGACAGCCTCCTCTAACCTGTGTGTTTGTGTGTGTCAGGTATCAGTCCCTGGTGGGGACAGCCTCCTCTAACCTGTGTGTTTGTGTGTGTCAGGTATCAGTCCCTGGTGGGGACAGCCTTCTCTAACCTGTGTGTTTGAGTGTGTCAGGTATCAGTCCCTGGTGGGGACAGCCTCCTCCAGCCTGTGTGTTTGTGTGTGTCAGGTGTCAGTCCCTGGTGTGGACAGCCTTCTCTAACCTGTGTGTTTGTGTCTGTCAGGTATCAGTCCCTGGTGGGGACAGCCTCCTCTAACCTGTGTGTTTGTGTGTGTCAGGTATCTGTCCCTGGTGGGGACAACCTCCTCTAACCTGTGTGTTTGTGTGTGTCAGGTATCAGTCCCTGGTGGGGACAGCCTTCTCTAACCTGTGTGTTTGTGTGTGTCAGGTATCAGTCCCTGGTGGGGACAGCCTTCTCTAACCCGTGTGTTTGTGTGTGTCAGGTATCAGTCCCTGGTGGGGACAGCCTCCTCTAACCTGTGTGTTTGTGTGTGTCAGGTATCAGTCCCTGGTGGGGACAGCCTCCTCTAACCTGTGTGTTTGTGTGTGTCAGGTATCAGTCCCTGGTGGGGACAGCCTCCTCTAACCTGTGTGTTTGTGTGTGTCAGGTATCAGTCCCTGGTGGGGACAGCCTCCTCTAACCTGTGTGTTTGTGTGTGTCAGGTATCAGTCCCTGGTGGGGACAGCCTCCTCTAACCTGTGTGTTTGTGTGTGTCAGGTATCAGTCCCTGGTGGGGACAGCCTCCTCTAACCTGTGTGTTTGTGTGTGTCAGGTATCAGTCCCTGGTGGGGACAGCCTCCTCTAACCTGTGTGTTTGTGTGTGTCAGGTATCAGTCCCAGGTGGGGACAGCCTTCTCTAACCTGTGTGTTTGAGTGTGTCAGGTATCAGTCCCTGGTGGGGACAGCCTCCTCTAACCTGTGTGTTTGTGTGTGTCAGGTATCAGTCCCTGGTGGGGACAGCCTCCTCTAACCTGTGTGTTTGTGTGTGTCAGGTGTCAGTCCCTGGTGGGGACAGCCTCCTCTAACCTGTGTGTTTGTGTGTGTCAGGTATCAGTCCCTGGTGGGGACAGCCTCCTCTAACCTGTGTGTTTGTGTGTGTCAGGTATCAGTCCCTGGTGGGGACAGCCTCCTCTAACCTGTGTGTTTGTGTGTGTCAGGTATCTGTCCCTGGTGGGGACAGCCTCCTCTAACCTGTGTGTTTGTGTGTGTCAGGTATCAGTCCCTGGTGGGGACAGCCTTCTCTAACCTGTGTGTTTGTGTGTGTCAGGTATCAGTCCCTGAGCCTTCTCTAACCTGTGTGTTTGTGTGTGTCAGGTATCAGTCCCTGGTGGGGACAGCCTCCTCTAACCTGTGTGTTTGTGTGTGTCAGGTACAAGTCTCTGGTGGGTGTGAAGCAGACTCCAGCTCCTGATGGGGAGAACTGTGTCATCATGCTCAGCAAACTGGTTCCCCTCCGACCCGGGGCCTACCAAGTAGGAGTGACTAAGGTATTAATCTATACCTAACCCCTAACCCTCCTACCCGGGGCCTACCAAGTAGGAGTGACTAAGGTAACCATCTACACCTAACCCCTAACCCTCCTACCCAGGGCCTACCAAGTAGTAGCTACTAAGTTGAGCATGTTAATTCAGGATGTGTTGTGTGGGTGAGAGACCAGAACCTCTTCACCTGGCTTCCTGTTCAATACTTTCAGTGACAATGTAAACTACAGTCCAACAGTGATGTCTGGTTGTTCTCTCTGTGTGTGTTGTTCCAGCTGTTTCTGAAGGAGGACGTGTACCAGTTTTTGGAGTCTAAGAGAGAGCGTGTCCGTCAGGTGGCGGCCCTCACCCTGCAGAGATACACACGCATGTTCTTTGTCAGGAAACGATACAAGGAGTTCAGAACCAAGATCATCAGACTACAGGCCTACTGTAGAGGCTTCCTCACCAGGTACTGACCCTAACCTCTGACCCCTGACCTCTTACCCTGATCCCTGGGGAAGGGAACCTACAATCACCCTCGCTACAGTTACCAGACAGAGTAAAGAACACACAACCACCCTCACTACAGTTACCAGACAGGGTATAGAACCCACAACCACCCTCACTACAGTTACCAGACAGGGTATAGAACACACAACCACCCTCATTACAGTTACCAGACAGGGTATAGAACCTACAACCACCCTTACTACAGTTACCAGACAGGGTATAGAACCCACAACCACGCCTGCAACAGTTACCAAACAGAGTAAAGAACCCACAACCACCCTCGCTACAGTTACCAGACAGGGTAAAGAACCCACAACCACCCTCACTACAGATACCAGGCAGCTTTAGAACCCACAACCACCCTCACTACAGTTACCAGACAGGGTATAGAACCCACAACCACCCTCACTACAGATACCAGGCAGCTTTAGAACCCACAACCACCCTCACTACAGATACCAGACAGGGTATAGAACCCACAACCACCCTCGCTACAGTTACCAGACAGGGTATAGAACCCACAACCACCCTCACTACAGTTACCAGACAGGGTAAAGAACCCACAACCCCCCCTGCAACAGTTACCAGACAGGGTAAAGAACACATAACTACCCTCACTACAGATACCAGACAGGGTAAAGAACACGTAACCACCCGATGGCAACCTAATGATTTTACCACGGTACATACTGTAAGCACTGTAAAACTACTGAGACGTCTGTGTTACTTCTCCCTCTGTCTCTCCTTCCATCCTTCTCCCTCTGTCCCTCCTTCCCTCCTTCTCCCTCTGTCTCTCCTTCCCTCCTTCTCTCTCTGTCTCTCCTTCCCTCCTTCTCCCTCTGTCTCTCCTTCCCTCCTTCTCCCTCTGTCTCTCCTTCCCTCCTTCTCCCTCTCTCTCCTTCCCTCCTTCTCCCTCTCTCTCCTTCCCTCCTTCTCCCTCTCTCTCCTTCTCTCCTTCTCCCTCTCTCTCCTTCCATCCTTCTCCCTCTCTATCCTTCCATCCTTCTCTCTCTGCCTTTTCCCTCCCTCCCTCCCTCTCTTTCTCTGCCTTACTCATTCCCTTTCTCATTCCCTCCCTCCCTCCCTTTCTCATTCCCTCCCTCCCTCCCTCCCTCCCTCCCTCCCTCTAGGAAGCGCTATTTGAAGATGAGAAAGAGTCTGGTCAAGTTTCGTTCTCTCATCCACATGTACGTCACCCGCAAGAGATACATCAAGGTACGATGCACAAGACAGTACACACACTACACACCATTACACACAGTACACACCAAGAGATACATCAAGGTACGATGCACAAGACAGTACACACACTACACACAGTACACACCAAGAGATACATCAAGGTACGATGCACAAGACAGTACACACACTACACACCATTACACACAGTACACACCAAGAGATACATCAAGGTACGATGCACAAGACAGTACACACACTACACACCATTACACACAGTACACAACTATATGCACACTACACACCATTACACACACTACACAACATTACACACAATACAGTACATACACTACACACCATTACACACAATACACAACACACCCTACACACCATTACACACACTACACAACATTACACACAATACAGTACATACACTACACACCATTACACACAATACACAACACACCCTACACACCATTACACACACTACACAACATTACACACAATACACAACACACCCTACACACCATTACACACACTACGCAACATAACACACAATACACAACACACCCTACACACCATTACACACAATACACAATACACACCATAATACAGTACACAACACAATACAGTACACAACACAATACACAACACAACACACTACACAACATTACACACAATACACAACACACACTACACACCATTACACACAATACACAATACACAACTATATACACAACACACTACACAACATTACACACAATACACAACACACCCTACACACCATTACACACAATACACAACACACACTACACAACATTACACACAATACACAACACACCATTACACACACTACACACCGTTACACACACTACACGTTACACACAATACACAACGCACCCTACACACCATTACACACAATACACAACTATATACACAACACACTACACAACATTACACACAATACACAACACACACTACACACCATTACACACAATACACAACACACAATACACAACTATATACACAACACACTACACACAATACACAACTATATACACAACACAGTACACAGCATTACACACAATACACAACACACCCTACACACCATTACACACAATACACAACACACAATACACAACATTACACACAATACACAACACACAATACACAACATACGACAGTACACACACTACACAACATTACACAAAATACATAACACACACTACACACCATTACACACAATACACAACATTATACACAATACACAACATTACACACACTACACAACAGTACACACAATACACAACACACTACACATCATTACACACAATACACAACACACCCTACACACCATTACACACAATACACAACTATATACACAATACAGTACACAACATTACACACAAAACACAACACACAATACACAACATAATACAGTACACAACACAATACAGTACACAACACAACACAATACAGTACACAATACACAACACAACACAATACATAACACAATACAGTACACAACATCATACAGTACACAACACAGTACACAACATAACACAATACAGTACACAACATAATACAGTACACAGTACACAACATAATACAGTACACAGTACACAACACAATACAGTACACAACATAATACAGTACACAGTACACAACATAATACACAACCAAATACAGCACACAACATAATACAGTACACAACATAATACACAACATAACACAATACACAACATAATACACAACATAACACAATACAGTACACAACATAATACAGTACACAGTACACAACACAATACACAACACAATACAGTACACAACATAATACAGTACACAGTACACAACATAATACAGTACACAGTACACAACACAATACCGTACACAACATAATACAGTACACAACACAATACAGTACACAACATAATACAGTACACAACACAATATAGTACACAGCATAATACAGTACACAACATAATACAGTACAGAACACAATACAGTAGATAGTACACAACATAATACAGTACACAACATAATACAATACAAAGTACACAACATAATACAGTACACAGTACACAACATAATACACAACCAAATACAGCACACAACATAATACAGTACACAACATAATACACAACATAACACAATACACAACATAATACACAACATAACACAATACAGTACACAACATAATACAGTACACAGTACACAACACAATACACAACACAATACAGTACACAACATAATACAGTACACAGTACACAACATAATACAGTACACAGTACACAACACAATACCGTACACAACAAAATACAGTACACAACACAATACAGTACACAACATAATACAGTACACAACACAATATAGTACACAGCATAATACAGTACACAACATAATACAGTACAGAACACAATACAGTAGATAGTACACAACATAATACAGTACACAACATAATACAATACACAGTACACAACATAATACAGTACACAACATAATACAGTACACAGCACACAACATAATACAGTACACAACACAATACAGTACACAACATAATACAGTACACAGTACACAACATAATACAGTACACAGTACACAACATAATACAATATACAACATAATACAATACACAACATAATACAGTACACAACATAATACAGTACACAACACAATACAGTACACAACACAATACAGTACACAACACAATACAGTACACAACACAATACAGTACACAACATAATACAGTACACAACACAGTACACAACATAACACAATACAGTACACAACATAATACAGTACACAGTACACAACATAATACAGTACACAGTACACAACACAATACAGTACACAACATAATACAGTACACAGTACACAACATAATACACAACCAAATACAGCACACAACATAATACAGTACACAACATAATACACAACATAACACAATACACAACATAATACACAACATAACACAATACAGTACACAACATAATACAGTACACAGTACACAACATAATACAGTACACAGTACACAACACAATACCGTACACAACATAATACAGTACACAACACAATACAGTACACAACATAATACAGTACACAACACAATATAGTACACAGCATAATACAGTACACAACATAATACAGTACAGAACACAATACAGTAGATAGTACACAACATAATACAGTACACAACATAATACAATACACAGTACACAACATAATACAGTACACAACATAATACAGTACACAGCACACAACATCATACAGTACACAACACAATACAGTACACAACACAATACAGTACACAACATAATACAATATACAACATAATACAATACACAACAAAATACAGTACACAACACAATACAGTACACAACATAATACAGTACACAACATAATACAGTACACAACACAGTACACAACATAACACAATACAGTACACAACATAATACAGTACACAGTACACAACATAATACAGTACACAGTACACAACACAATACAGTACACAACATAATACAGTACACAGTACACAACATAATACACAACCAAATACAGCACACAACATAATACAGTACACAACATAATACACAACATAACACAATACACAACATAATACACAACATAACACAATACAGTACACAACATAATACAGTACACAGTACACAACATAATACAGTACACAGTACACAACACAATACCGTACACAACATAATACAGTACACAACACAATATAGTACACAGCATAATACAGTACACAACATAATACAGTACAGAACACAATACAGTAGATAGTACACAACATAATACAGTACACAACATAATACAATACACAGTACACAACATAATACAGTACACAACATAATACAGTACACAGTACACAACATAATACAGTACACAACACAATACAGTACACAACACAATACAGTACACAACATAATACAATACACAACAAAATACAGTACACAACATAATACAGTACACAACATAATACAGTACACAACACAGTACACAACATAACACAATACAGTACACAACATAATACAGTACACAGTACACAACATAATACAGTACACAGTACACAACACAATACAGTACACAACATAATACAGTACACAGTACACAACATAATACAGTACACAACACAATACAGTACACAACACAATACAGTACACAACATAATACAGTACACAGTACACAACATAATACAGTACAGAACACAATACAGTAGATAGTACACAACATAATACAGTACACAACATAATACAATACACAGTACACAACATAATACAGTACACAACATAATACAGTACACAGTACACAACATAATACAGTACACAACACAATACAGTACACAACACAATACAGTACACAACATAATACAATATACAACATAATACAATACACAACAAAATACAGTACACAACATAATACAGTACACAACATAATACAGTACACAACATAATACAGTACACAACATAATACAGTACACAACATAATACAGTACACAACATAATACAGTACACAACATAATACAGTACACAGTACACAACATAATACAGTACACAACACAATACAGTACACAACACAATACAGTACACAACATAATACAATATACAACATAATACAATACACAACAAAATACAATACACAACATAATACAGTACACAACATAATACAATACACAACATAATACAGTACACAACATAATACAGTACACAACATAATACAGTACACAACATAATACAATACACAACATAATACACAACAAAATACAATACACAACATAATACAGTACACAACATAATACAATATACAACATAATACAATACACAACATAATACAGTACACAACATAATACACAACATAATACAGTACACAACATAATACAGTACACAACATAATACACAACATAATACAGTACACAACATAATACAATACACAACACAATACAGTACACAACATAATACAGTACACAACACAATACAGTACACAACACAATACAGTACACAAAATAATACAATACACAACAAAATACAGTACACAACATAATACAGTACACAACATAATACAGTACACAACACAGTACACAACATAACACAATACAGTACAAAACATAATACAGTACACAGTACACAACATAATACAATACACAACATAATACAGTACACAACATAATACAGTACACAACATAATACAATACACAACATAATACAGTACACAACATAATACAATACACAACATAATACAGTACACAGTACACAACATAATACAATATACAACATAATACAGTACACAACATAATACAGTACACAACATAATACAATACACAACATAATACACAACATAATACAGTACACAACATAATACAATACACAACATAATACAGTACACAACATAATACAATACACAACATAATACAGTACACAGTACACAACATAATACAATATACAACATAATACAATACACAACATAATACAGTACACAACATAATACAGTACACAACATAATACAATACACAACATAATACAGTACACAACATAATACAGTACACAACATAATACAGTACACAACATAATACAATACACAACATAATACACAACAAAATACAATACACAACATAATACAATATACAACACAATACAGTACACAACATAATACAGTACACAGTACACAACATAATACAGTACACAACACAATACAGTACACAACACAATACAGTACACAACATAATACAATACACAACATAATACAGTACACAACATAATACAGTACACAACATAATACAATACACAACATAATACAGTACACAACATAATACAGTACACAACATAATACAGTACACAACATAATACAATACACAACATAATACTCAACAAAATACAATACACAACATAATACAATATACAACACAATACAGTACACAACATAATACAGTACACAGTACACAACATAATACAGTACACAACACAATACAGTACACAACACAATACAGTACACAACATAATACAATACACAACAAAATACAGTTCACAACATAATACAGTACACAACATAATACAATATACAACATAATACAGTACACAACATAATACAATACACAACATAATACAGTACACAACACAGTACACAACATAATACAGTACACAACATAATACAGTACACAACATAATACAGTACACAACACAATACAGTACACAACATAATACAATATACAACATAATACAGTACACAACATAATACAATACACAACATAATACAGTACACAACACAGTACACAACATAATACAGTACACAACATAATACAGTACACAACATAATACAGTACACAACACAATACAGTACACAACATAATACAATACACAACATAATACAGTACACAACACAGTACACAACATAATACAGTACACAACATAATACAATACACAACATAATACAGTACACAACACAGTACACAACATAATACAGTACACAACATAATACAATACACAACTTAATACAGTACACAACACAATACAGTACACAACATAATACAATATACAACAAAATACAATACACAACATAATACAGTACACAACATAATACAGTACACAGTACACAACATAATACAGTACACAACATAATACAGTACACAACATAATACAGTACACAACATAATACAGTACACAACATAATACAGTACACAACATAATACAATACACAACATAATACAGTACACAACATAATACAATATACAACATAATACAGTACACAACATAATACAGTACACAACATAATACAATATACAACAAAATACAGTACACAACATAATACAGTACACAACATAATACAATACACAACATAATACAGTACACAACACAATACAGTACACAACATAATACAATATACAACAAAATACAATACACAACATAATACAGTACACAACATAATACAGTACACAGTACACAACATAATACAGTACACAACATAATACAGTACACAACATAATACAGTACACAACATAATACAGTACACAACATAATACAGTACACAACATAATACAATACACAACATAATACAGTACACAACATAATACAATATACAACATAATACAGTACACAACATAATACAGTACACAACATAATACAATATACAACAAAATACAATACACAACATAATACAGTACACAGTACACAACACAATACAGTACACAACATAATACAATATACAACATAATACAGTACACAACATAATACAGTACACAACATAATACAGTACACAACATAATACAGTACACAACATAATACAGTACACAACATAATACAATACACAACATAATACAGTACACAACATAATACAGTACACAACATAATACAATACACAACATAATACACAACATAATACACAACATAATACAGTATACAACATAATACAATATACAACAAAACACAATACACAACATAATACACAACATAATACAGTACACAACATAATACAATATACAACATAATACAGTACACAACATAATACAGTACACAACATAATACAGTACACAACATAACACAATACACAACATAATACACAACATAATACAGTACACAACATAACACAATACACAACATAATACACAACATAATACACAATACACAACATAACACAATACACAACCTAATACACAACATAACACAATACACAACATAATACACAACATAATACACAACATAATACACAACATAATACACAACATAATACACAACATAACACAATACACAACATAATACACAACATAATACACAACATAATACAGTACACAACATAATACAATACACAACATAATACAGTACACAACATAACACAATACACAACATAATACACAACATAATACAGTACACAACATAATACAGTACACAACATAACACACAACAAAACATAATACAGTACACGGTACACAACACAATACAGTACACAACATAATACAGTACACAACACAATACAGTACACAACACAATACAGTACACAACACAATACAGTACACAACATAATACAGTACACAACATAATACAGTACACAACATAATACAGTACACAACACAATACAGTACACAACACAATACAGTACACAACACAATACAGTACACAACATAATACAGTACACAACATAATACAGTACACAACACAATACAGTACACAACACAATACAGTACACAACATAATACAGTACACAACATAATACAGTACACAACACAATACAGTACACAACATAATACAGTACACAACACAATACAGTACACAACACAATACAGTACACAACACAATACAGTACACAACATAATACAGTACACAACATAATACAGTACACAACACAATACAGTACACAACACAATACAGTACACAACATAATACAGTACACAACATAATACAGTACACAACATAATACAGTACACAGTACACAACACAATACAGTACACAACATAATACAGTACACAACATAATACAGTACACAACATAATACAGTACACAACATAATACAGTACACAACACAATACAGTACACAACACAATACAGTACACAACATAATACAGTACACAACATAATACAGTACACAACATAATACAGTACACAGTACACAACACAATACAGTACACAACATAATACAGTACACAACATAATACAGTACACAACATAATACAGTACACAACATAATACAGTACACAGTACACAACACAATACAGTACACAACATAATACAGTACACAACATAATACAGTACACAACATAATACAGTACACAATAAAGATGACCTGTTCTAGTTAGGGTTAATGTTAATGACCTGTTCTAGTTAGTTAACCTGTTCTAGTTAGGGTTAATAATGACCTGTTCTAGTTAGTTAACCTGTTCTAGTTAGGGTTAATAATGACCTGTTCTAGTTAGGGTTAATAATGACCTGTTCTAGTTAGGGTTAATAATGACCTGTTCTAGTTAGGGTTAATAATGACCTGTTCTAGTTAGGGTTAATAATGACCTGTTCTAGTTAGGGTTAATAATGACCTGTTCTAGTTAGGGTTAATAATGACGTGTATACAATACACAACAAAATACAGTACACAACATAATACAGTACACAACATAATACAGTACACAACACAGTACACAACATAACACAATACAGTACAAAACATAATACAGTACACAGTACACAACATAATACAATACACAACATAATACAGTACACAACATAATACAGTACACAACATAATACAATACACAACATAATACAGTACACAACATAATACAATACACAACATAATACAGTACACAGTACACAACATAATACAATATACAACATAATACAGTACACAACATAATACAGTACACAACATAATACAATACACAACATAATACACAACATAATACAGTACACAACATAATACAATACACAACATAATACAGTACACAACATAATACAATACACAACATAATACAGTACACAGTACACAACATAATACAATATACAACATAATACAATACACAACATAATACAGTACACAACATAATACAGTACACAACATAATACAATACACAACATAATACAGTACACAACATAATACAGTACACAACATAATACAGTACACAACATAATACAATACACAACATAATACACAACAAAATACAATACACAACATAATACAATATACAACACAATACAGTACACAACATAATACAGTACACAGTACACAACATAATACAGTACACAACACAATACAGTACACAACACAATACAGTACACAACATAATACAGTACACAACATAATACAGTACACAACACAGTACACAACATAACACAATACAGTACACAACATAATACAGTACACAACATAATACAATATACAACATAATACAGTACACAACATAATACAATACACAACATAATACAGTACACAACACAGTACACAACATAATACAGTACACAACATAATACAGTACACAACATAATACAGTACACAACACAATACAGTACACAACATAATACAATATACAACATAATACAGTACACAACATAATACAATACACAACATAATACAGTACACAACACAGTACACAACATAATACAGTACACAACATAATACAGTACACAACATAATACAGTACACAACACAATACAGTACACAACATAATACAATACACAACATAATACAGTACACAACACAGTACACAACATAATACAGTACACAACATAATACAATACACAACATAATACAGTACACAACACAGTACACAACATAATACAGTACACAACATAATACAATACACAACTTAATACAGTACACAACACAATACAGTACACAACATAATACAATATACAACAAAATACAATACACAACATAATACAGTACACAACATAATACAGTACACAGTACACAACATAATACAGTACACAACATAATACAGTACACAACATAATACAGTACACAACATAATACAGTACACAACATAATACAGTACACAACATAATACAATACACAACATAATACAGTACACAACATAATACAATATACAACATAATACAGTACACAACATAATACAGTACACAACATAATACAATATACAACAAAATACAGTACACAACATAATACAGTACACAACATAATACAATACACAACATAATACAGTACACAACACAATACAGTACACAACATAATACAATATACAACAAAATACAATACACAACATAATACAGTACACAACATAATACAGTACACAGTACACAACATAATACAGTACACAACATAATACAGTACACAACATAATACAGTACACAACATAATACAGTACACAACATAATACAGTACACAACATAATACAATACACAACATAATACAGTACACAACATAATACAATATACAACATAATACAGTACACAACATAATACAGTACACAACATAATACAATATACAACAAAATACAATACACAACATAATACAGTACACAGTACACAACACAATACAGTACACAACATAATACAATATACAACATAATACAGTACACAACATAATACAGTACACAACATAATACAGTACACAACATAATACAGTACACAACATAATACAGTACACAACATAATACAATACACAACATAATACAGTACACAACATAATACAGTACACAACATAATACAATACACAACATAATACACAACATAATACACAACATAATACAGTATACAACATAATACAATATACAACAAAACACAATACACAACATAATACACAACATAATACAGTACACAACATAATACAATATACAACATAATACAGTACACAACATAATACAGTACACAACATAATACAGTACACAACATAACACAATACACAACATAATACACAACATAATACAGTACACAACATAACACAATACACAACATAATACACAACATAATACACAATACACAACATAACACAATACACAACCTAATACACAACATAACACAATACACAACATAATACACAACATAATACACAACATAATACACAACATAATACACAACATAACACAATACACAACATAATACACAACATAATACACAACATAATACAGTACACAACATAATACAATACACAACATAATACAGTACACAACATAACACAATACACAACATAATACACAACATAATACAGTACACAACATAATACAGTACACAACATAACACACAACAAAACATAATACAGTACACGGTACACAACACAATACAGTACACAATATAATACAGTACACAACACAATACAGTACACAACACAATACAGTACACAACACAATACAGTACACAACATAATACAGTACACAACATAATACAGTACACAACACAATACAGTACACAACACAATACAGTACACAACACAATACAGTACACAACATAATACAGTACACAACATAATACAGTACACAACACAATACAGTACACAACACAATACAGTACACAACATAATACAGTACACAACATAATACAGTACACAACACAATACAGTACACAACATAATACAGTACACAACACAATATAGTACACAACACAATACAGTACACAACACAATACAGTACACAACATAATACAGTACACAACATAATACAGTACACAACACAATACAGTACACAACACAATACAGTACACAACATAATACAGTACACAACATAATACAGTACACAACATAATACAGTACACAGTACACAACACAATACAGTACACAACATAATACAGTACACAACATAATACAGTACACAACATAATACAGTACACAACATAATACAGTACACAACACAATACAGTACACAACACAATACAGTACACAACATAATACAGTACACAACATAATACAGTACACAACATAATACAGTACACAGTACACAACACAATACAGTACACAACATAATACAGTACACAACATAATACAGTACACAACATAATACAGTACACAACATAATACAGTACACAATAAAGATGACCTGTTCTAGTTAGGGTTAATGTTAATGACCTGTTCTAGTTAGTTAACCTGTTCTAGTTAGGGTTAATAATGACCTGTTCTAGTTAGTTAACCTGTTCTAGTTAGGGTTAATAATGACCTGTTCTAGTTAGGGTTAATAATGACCTGTTCTAGTTAGGGTTAATAATGACCTGTTCTAGTTAGGGTTAATAATGACCTGTTCTAGTTAGGGTTAATAATGACCTGTTCTAGTTAGGGTTAATAATGACCTGTTCTAGTTAGGGTTAATAATGACGTGTTCTAGTTAGGGTTAATAATGACCTGTTCTAGTTAGGGTTAGTAAACCTGACCTGTTCTAGTTACGGTTAATAATGTTTTATTCTGTTGTAGATGAAGCTGGAGGCCCGCAGGAAAGCAGAGGAGGAGAGGAGGAGGAGAGAGGAGGTGAGGAGAGGAGAGGAGGAACGAAAGGGAGTAGGAAATAATATGAGGAAAGGAGAGGGAGGAGGAGAGAGGAGGTGAGGAGAGGAGTAGGAGAGAGATGGTGAGGAAAGGGGGAGGAGGAAAGAAAGGGAGTAGGAAATTATATGAGGAAAAGAGAGGGAGGAGGAGGGAGATGGTGAGAAGAGGGGGAGGAAGAGGAGTGCGATGGTGAGTATGGGAGCAGGGATAGGAGGAGGGAGATGGAGAGTAGAGGAGGAGGGGAAAATGGTGATTAGAGGACGAGGGAGATGGAGAGTAGAGGAGGAGATGGGGAGTAGAGGAGAGGAGGAAAGAAATGGAGTAGGAAATTATATGAGGAAAGGAGAGGGAGGAGGAGGGAGATGGTGAGAAGAGGAGAGGAGGGGGAGATGGAGGAGGGAGATGGAGAGGAGGGGGAGATGAGGAGGGAGATGTAGAGGAGGAGGAAGAGGAGGAGGGAAATGGTGAGTAGAGGAGAGGAGGGGGAGATGGAGGAGGGATATGGAGAGGAGATGAGAGGAGGGGGAGAGGAGAAGGAGGGAGATGGAGAGTAGAGGAGAGGAGGGGGAGATGGAGGAGGGAGATGGAGAGGAGAGGAGAGGAGGGGGAGAGGAGGAGGGAGATGGTGAGTAGAGGAGAGGAGGGGGAGATGGAGGAGGGAGATGGAGAGGAGAGGAGAGGAGAGGAGGGGGAGAGGAGGAGGGAGATGTAGAGGAGGAGGAAGAGGAGGGGGAGAGGAGGGAGATGGAGAGGAGAGGAGAGGAGAGGAGGGGGAGAGGAGGAGGGAGATGGTGAGTAGAGGAGAGGAGGGGGAGAGGAGGAGGGAGATGGTGAGTAGAGGAGAGGAGGGGGAAAGGAGGAGGGAGATGGTGAGTAGAGGAGAGGAGGGGGAGATGGAGGACGGAGATGGAGAGGAGAGGAGAGGAGGGGGAGAGGAGGAGGGAGATGTAGAGGAGGAGGAAGAGGAGGAGGGAAATGGTGAGTAGAGGAGAGGAGGGGGAGAGGAGGGAGATGGAGAGGAGAGGAGAGGAGGGGGAGAGGAGATGAGAGGAGGGGGAGAGGAGGAGGGAGATGGAGAGGAGATGAGAGGAGGGGGAGATGGAGGACGGAGATGGAGAGGAGAGGAGAGGAGGGGGAGAGGAGGAGGGAGATGTAGAGGAGGAGGAAGAGGAGGAGGGAAATGGTGAGTAGAGGAGAGGAAGAGGGAGATGGAGAGTAGAGGAGAGGAGGGGGACAGGAGGAGGGAGATGGAGAGGAGAGTAGGGGGAGAGGAGGATGGAGATGGTGAGTAGAGGAGAGATGGGGGAGAGGAGGAGGGAGATGGTGAGTAGAGGAGAGGAGGGGGAGAGGAGGAGGGAGATGGTGAGTAGAGGAGAGGAGGGGGAGAGGGGAAGGGAGATGGAGAGGAGAGGAGGGGGAGAGGAGGAGGAGATGAGAGGGGGAGAGGAGGAGGGAGATGGAGAGGAGATGAGAGGAGGGGGAGAGGAGGAGGGAGATGGTGAGTAGAGGAGAGGAGGAGGAGGGAGATGGAGAGTAGATGAGAGGAGGGGGACAGGAGGAGGGATATGGAGAGGAGAGGAGGGGGAGAGGAGGAGGGAGATGGTGAGTAGAGGAGAGATGGGGGAGAGGAGGAGGGAGATGGTGAGTAGAGGAGAGGAGGGGGAGAGGAGGATGGAGATGGTGAGTAGAGGAGAGATGGGGGAGAGGAGGAGGGAGATGGTGAGTAGAGGAGAGGAGGGGGAGAGGAGGAGGGAGATGGTGAGTAGAGGAGAGGAGGGGGAGAGGAGGAGGGAGATGGTGAGTAGAGGAGAGGAGGGGGAGAGGAGGATGGAGAGGAGAGGAGAGGAGGGGGATAGGAGGAGGGAGATGGTGAGTAGAGGAGAGGAGGGGGAGGGAGATGGAGAGTAGATGAGAGGAGGGGGACAGGAGGAGGGATATGGAGAGGAGAGGAGGGGGAGAGGAGGAGGGAGATGGTGAGTAGAGGAGAGGAGGGGGAGAGGAGAGGAGAGGAGGGGGAGAGGAGGAGGGAGGCATCTCTTATATCTTGCTGTGCGCGCGCGTGTGTGTGTGTGTGTGTGTGTGTGTGTGTGTGTGTGTGTGTGTGTAGGAGCTGACGAAGAGAGAGGTGGTTAACGTCACACACCTGGTGATCCCTGCCGAGCTTGGCTCTTTACTGCAGGCTGCATCAGGTTGGTGTGTGTGCATGTTACATGCTGACTCTCTCAGGTCCAGTTCCTCACGTCTCTCTGTCTAGCTCAGGTCCAGTTCCTCACGTCTCTCTGTCTAGCTCTGGTCCAGTTCCTCACGTCTCTCTGTCTAGCTCTGGTCCAGTTCCCCACGTCTCTCTGTCTAGCTCTGGTCCAGTTCCTCACGTCTCTCTGTCTAGCTCTGGTCCAGTTCCCCACGTCTCTCTGTCTAGCTCTGGTCCAGTTCCTCACGTCTCTCTGTCTAGCTCTGGTCCAGCTCCTCACATATCTATGTGTAGCTCTGGTCCAGCTCCTCACGTCTCTCTTTGTGTAGCTCTGGTCCAGCTCCTCACGTCTCTCGTTGTGTCTAGGTGGCAGAGAGCTCCATTCTGAGTGTCTAGCTCTGGTCCAGCTCCTCACGTCTCTCTGTGTGTCTAGGTGGCAGAGAGCTCCATTCTGAGTGTCTAGCTCTGGTCCAGCTCCTCACGTCTCTCTTTGTGTCTAGGTGGCAGAGAGCTCCATTCTGAGTGTCTAGCTCTGGTCCAGCTCCTCACGTCTCTCTGTGTGTCTAGGTGGCAGAGAGCTCCATTCTGAGTGTCTAGCTCTGGTCCAGCTCATCACGTCTCTCTGTGTGTCTAGGTGGCAGAGAGCTCCATTCTGAGTGTCTAGCTCTGGTCCAGCTCATCACGTCTCTCTGTGTGTCTAGGTGGCAGAGAGCTCCATTCTGAGTGTCTAGCTCTGGTCCAGCTCCTCACGTCTCTCTGTGTGTCTAGGTGGCAGAGAGCTCCATTCTGAGTGTCTAGCTCTGGTCCAGGCACCACACATCCAGGAGCAGAACCAGCTGACTCTGCCGCTGGACATCAACGACTACCCCTTCAGCCGCTACGCACAACTCTACTTCAGGGTAACACACCACTCATTCAATTCAATTCTCTCTCCCTGTACACTCTGGTTCATTCAATTCAATTATCTCTCCCTGTACACTCTGTTTCATTCAATTAAATTAAATTATCTCTCCCTGTACACTCTGGTTCATTCAATTCAGTTCTCTCTCCCTGTACACTCTGGTTCATTCAATTCAGTTCTCTCTCCCTGTACACTCTGTTTCATTCAATTAAATTCTCTCTCCCTGTACACTCTGGTTCATTCAATTCAATTATCTCTCCCTGTACACTCTGTTTCATTCAATTAAATTCTCTCTCCCTGTACACTCTGGTTCATTCAATTCAATTATCTCTCCCTGTGCACTCTGTTTCATTCAATTCAATTATCTCTCCCTGTACACTCTGTTTCATTCAATTAAATTAAATTATCTCTCCCTGTACACTCTGTTTCATTCAATTCAATTATCTCTCCCTGTACACTCTGTGTTGTTCAATTCAATTCTCTCTCCCTGTACACTCTTTCAATCAATTAAATTAAATTCTCTCTCCCTGTACACTCTTTCATAAAATTAAATTAAATTCTCCCTCCCTGTACACTCTTTCAATCAATTAAATTACATTCTCTCTCCCTGTACACTCTTTCATAAAATTAAATTTAATTCTCTCTCCCTGTACACTCTTTCATAAAATTAAATTTAATTCTCTCTCCCTGTACACTCTTTCATTAAATTAAATTTAATTCTCTCTCCCTGTACATTCGATTTCAATCAATTCAATTCTCTCTCCCTGTACATTCTTTCATTAAAGTAAATTCAATTCTCTCTCTTTGTACACTCTGTTTCATTCAGTTCAATTTTCTCTATCTGTTCATTCTATTTCATTCAATTCAAATTCCAGGTCAGTCTGTCAATTTAATTCCTCTCAATTCCAATGTTAGGTCAATTCCGAGAATTCAATTCCCAATTCAATATTATCCCCAACATTTCCACAAATTTCAATTAAATTCTCTCAGGCTTTCAGTCATATCAGTGTTCAGACAGCCTAGTTATATTGTAAATATAAAATTCAGACAGCCTAGTTATATTGGAAATACAGAAATACAGACAGCCTAGTTATATTGGAAATACAGACAGCCTAGTTATATTGGAAATATAGAATACAGACAGCCTAGTTATATTGGAAATACAGAAATACAGACAGCCTAGTTATATTGGAAATACAGACAGCCTAGTTATATTGGAAATATAAAATACAGACAGCCTAGTTATATTGGAAATACAGAAATACAGACAGCCTAGTTATATTGGAAATACAGACAGCCTAGTTATATTGGAAATACAGAAATACAGACAGCCTAGTTATATTGGAAATACAGAAATACAGACAGCCTAGTTATATTGGAAATATAGAAATACACACAGCCTAGTTATAGTGGAAATACAGAAATACAGACAGCCTAGTTATAGTGGAAATACAGAAATACAGACAGCCTAGTTATATTGGAAATATAGAAATACACACAGCCTAGTTATAGTGGAAATACAGAAATACAGACAGCCTAGTTATATTGGAAATACAGAAATACAGACAGCCTAGTTATAGTGGAAATACAGAAATACAGACAGCCTAGTTATATTGGAAATACAGAAATACAGACAGCCTAGTTATATTGGAAATATAGAAATACAGACAGCCTAGTTATAGTGGAAATACAGAAATACAGACAGCCTAGTTATATTGGAAATATAGAAATACAGACAGCCTAGTTATAGTGGAAATACAGAAATACAGACAGCCTAGTTATATTGGAAATACAGAAATACAGACAGCCTAGTTATAGTGGAAATACAGAAATACAGACAGCCTAGTTATATTGGAAATACAGAAATACAGACAGCCTAGTTATAGTGGAAATACAGAAATACAGACAGCCTAGTTATATTGGAAATATAGAAATACAGACAGCCTAATTATATTGGAAATACAGAAATACAGACAGCCTAGTTATATTGGAAATACAGAAATACAGACAGCCTAGTTATATTGGGAATACATAAATACAGACAGCCTGGTTATAGTGGAAATTCAGACAGCCTAGTTATATTGGAAATACAGAAATACAGACAGCCTAGTTATAGTGGAAATACAGAAATACAGACAGCCTAGTTATATTGGAAATATAGAAATACAGACAGCCTAATTATATTGGAAATACAGAAATACAGACAGCCTAGTTATATTGGAAATACAGAAATACAGACAGCCTAATTATATTGGAAATACAGACTGCCTAGTTATATTGGAAATATAGAAATACAGACAGCCTAGTTATATTGGAAATACAGACAGCCTAGTTATATTGGAAATATAGAAATACAGACAGCCTAATTATATTGGAAATACAGACAGCCTAGTTATATTGGAAATATAGAAATACAGACAGCCTAGTTATATTGGAAATACAGACAGCCTAGTTATATTGGAAATATAGAAATACAGACAGCCTAGTTATATTGGAAATACAGAAATACAGACAGCCTAGTTATATTGGAAATACAGACAGCCTAGTTATATTGGAAATATAGAAATACAGACAGCCTGGTTATATTGGAAATACAGAAATACAGACAGCCTAGTTATATTGGAAATATAGAAATAGAGACAGCCTAATTATATTGGAAATACAGAAATACAGACAGCCTAGTTATATTGGAAATATAGAAATACAGACAGCCTAGTTATATTGGAAATACATAAATACAGACAGCCTAGTTATATTGGAAATATAGAAGTACAGACAGCCTAGTTATATTGGAAATACAGAAATACAGACAGCCTAGTTATATTGGAAATACAGACAGCCTAGTTATATTGGAAATATAGAAATACAGACAGCCTGGTTATATTGGAAATACAGAAATACAGACAGCCTAGTTATATTGGAAATATAGAAATACAGACAGCCTAATTATATTGGAAATACAGAAATACAGACAGCCTAGTTATATTGGAAATATAGAAATACAGACAGCCTAGTTATATTGGAAATATAGAAATACAGACAGCCTAGTTATAGTGGAAGTACAGAAATACAGACAGCCTAGTTATATTGGAAATATAGAAATACAGACAGCCTAGTTATAGTGGAAATACAGAAATACAGACAGCCTAGTTATATTGGAAATATAGAAATACAGACAGCCTAGTTATATTGGAAATACAGAAATACAGACAGCCTAGTTATATTGGAAATACAGAAATACAGACAGCCTAGTTATATTGGAAATACAGACAGCCTAGTTATATTGGAAATATAGAAATACAGACAGCCTAGTTATATTGGAAATACAGAAATACAGACAGCCTAGTTATATTGGAAATACAGAAATACAGACAGCCTAATTATATTGGAAATATAGAAATACAGACAGCCTAGTTATATTGGAAATATAGAAATACAGACAGCCTAGTTATATTGGAAATACAGAAATACAGACAGCCTAGTTATATTGGAAATATAGAAATACAGACAGCCTAGTTATATTGGAAATACAGAAATACAGACAGCCTAGTTATATTGGAAATATAGAAATACAGACAGCCTAGTTATAGTGGAAATACAGAAATACAGACAGCCTAGTTATATTGGAAATACAGAAATACAGACAGCCTAGTTATAGTGGAAATACAGAAATACAGACAGCCTAGTTATATTGGAAATACAGAAATACAGACAGCCTAGTTATATTGGAAATACAGACAGCCTAGTTATATTGGAAATACATAAATACAGACAGCCTAGTTATATTGGAAATATAGAAGTACAGACAGCCTAGTTATATTGGAAATACAGAAATACAGACAGCCTAGTTATATTGGAAATACAGACAGCCTAGTTATATTGGAAATATAGAAATACAGACAGCCTGGTTATATTGGAAATACAGAAATACAGACAGCCTAGTTATATTGGAAATATAGAAATACAGACAGCCTAATTATATTGGAAATACAGAAATACAGACAGCCTAGTTATATTGGAAATATAGAAATACAGACAGCCTAGTTATATTGGAAATATAGAAATACAGACAGCCTAGTTATAGTGGAAATACAGAAATACAGACAGCCTAGATATAGTGGAAATACAGACAGCCTAGTTATATTGGAAATATAGAAATACAGACAGCCTAGTTATAGTGGAAATACAGAAATACAGACAGCCTAGTTATAGTGGAAATACAGAAATACAGACAGCCTAGTTATATTGGAAATACAGACAGCCTAGTTATATTGGAAATATAGAAATACAGACAGCCTAGTTATATTGGAAATATAGAAATACAGACAGCCTAGTTATATTGGAAATTCAGACAGCCTAGTTATATTGGAAATATAGAAATACAGACAGCCTAGTTATATTGGAAATATAGAAATACAGACAGCCTAGTTATATTGGAAATACAGAAATACAGACAGCCTAGTTATATTGGAAATATAGAAATACAGACAGTCTAGTTATATTGGAAATACAGAAATACAGACAGCCTAGTTATATTGGAAATATAGAAATACAGACAGTCTAGTTATATTGGAAATACAGAAATACAGACAGCCTAGTTATATTGGAAATATAGAAATACAGACAGCCTAATTATATTGGAAATATAGAAATACAGACAGTCTAGTTATATTGGAAATATAGAAATACAGACAGCCTAGTTATAGTGGAAATACAGAAATACAGACAGCCTAGTTATATTGGAAATACAGACAGCCTAGTTATATTGGAAATATAGAAATACAGACAGCCTAGTTATATTGGAAATATAGAAATACAGACAGCCTAGTTATATTGGAAATATAGAAATACAGACAGCCTAGTTATATTGGAAATACAGAAATACAGACAGCCTAGTTATAGTGGAAATACAGAAATACAGACAGCCTAGTTATATTGGAAATACAGACAGCCTAGTTATATTGGAAATATAGAAATACAGACAGCCTAGTTATATTGGAAATACAGAAATACAGACAGCCTAGTTATATTGGAAATACAGACAGCCTAGTTATATTGGAAATATAGAAATACAGACAGCCTAGTTATAGTGGAAATACAGAAATACAGACAGCCTAGTTATATTGGAAATACAGAAATACAGACAGCCTAGTTATAGTGGAAATACAGAAATACAGTTGAACTGATTGAAAATTAATCCTGCAGGGCGGCAGGGTAGCCTAGTGGTTAGAGTGGAGGGGCGGCAGGGTAGCCTAGTGGTTAGAGTGGAGGGGCGGCAGGGTAGCCTAGTGGTTAGAGTGGAGGGGCGGCAGGGTAGCCTAGTGGTTAGAGTGGAGGGGTGGCAGGGTAGCCTAGTGGTTAGAGTGGAGGGGCGGCAGGGTAGCCTAGTGGTTAGAGGAGGCAGGGTAGCCTAGTGGTTAGAGTGGAGGGGCGGCAGGGTAGCCTAGTGGTTAGAGTGGAGGGGCGGCAGGGTAGCCTAGTGGTTAGAGTGGAGGGGCGGCAGGGTAGCCTAGTGGTTAGAGTGGAGGGGCGGCAGGGTAGCCTAGTGGTTAGAGGAGGCAGGGTAGCCTAGTGGTTAGAGTGGAGGGGCGGCAGGGTAGCCTAGTGGTTAGAGTGGAGGGGCGGCAGGGTAGCCTAGTGGTTAGAGTGGAGGGGCGGCAGGGTAGCCTAGTGGTTAGAGTGGAGGGGCGGCAGGGTAGCCTAGTGGTTAGAGTGGAGGGGCGGCAGGGTAGCCTAGTGGTTAGAGTGGAGGGGTGGCAGGGTAGCCTAGTGGTTAGAGTGGAGGGGCGGCAGGGTAGCCTAGTGGTTAGAGGAGGCAGGGTAGCCTAGTGGTTAGAGTGGAGGGGCGGCAGGGTAGCCTAGTGGTTAGAGTGGAGGGGCGGCAGGGTAGCCTAGTGGTTAGAGTGGAGGGGCGGCAGGGTAGCCTAGTGGTTAGAGTGGAGGGGCGGCAGGGTAGCCTAGTGGTTAGAGGAGGCAGGGTAGCCTAGTGGTTAGAGTGGAGGGGCGGCAGGGTAGCCTAGTGGTTAGAGTGGAGGGGCGGCAGGGTAGCCTAGTGGTTAGAGTGGAGGGGCGGCAGGGTAGCCTAGTGGTTAGAGTGGAGGGGCGGCAGGGTAGCCTAGTGGTTAGAGTGGAGGGGCGGCAGGGTAGCCTAGTGGTTAGAGGAGGCAGGGTAGCCTAGTGGTTAGAGTGGAGGGGCGGCAGGGTAGCCTAGTGGTTAGAGTGGAGGGGCGGCAGGGTAGCCTAGTGGTTAGAGTGGAGGGGCGGCAGGGTAGCCTAGTGGTTAGAGTGGAGGGGCGGCAGGGTAGCCTAGTGGTTAGAGAGTTGGACTAGGAACCGGAAGGTTGCAAGTTCAAACCCCCGAGCTGACAAGGTACTAATCTCGTTCTGCCCCTGTACAAGGCAGTTAACCCACTGGCCGTCATTGAAAATAATAATTTGTTCTTAACTGACTTGCCTAGTTAAATAAAGGTAAAATATATATTTTTTAAATGGACATACATTAAAAATGTATGGCAAGTCAGTTAAGAACAAATTCTTACATTCCATTACCTGGGAAATGTTAAAATACGAAATTCTAATTCAATTCCAAAGATAAAAAATTTTACAATTTAAAATTAAATTGCAATTCAGAAAGTCCAAACAGTCTAATTCTAATTCAATTCCGAAACTTGAAGATGGTTGAAATTCTAAATGAATTCCTCATAAATTCTCCTCTTCGTGAGTGAATTCAAGAATTGAATTGGAATTTCAAATGAGACTGGAATTGACACCAACCCTGACATACACATGTCTCATCTCCAGGGTCTGACCCCTGACCCCTGACCCTCTCTCTGTTAGGAGCCTATGTTTGGGATGCTAATGGTTCCCTTGGAGAGGACCCTGACGTACACATGTCTAATCTCCAGGGTCTGACCCCTGACCCCTGACCCTCTCTCTGTTAGGAGCCTATGTTTGGGATGCTAACGGTTCCCTTGGAGAGGACCCTGACGTACACAGATGAGGACCTCCGACAGGAAGCTCTGGAGCTGTTTATTATGGTGAGTCCTGTTCATTACGGTGACTCCTGTTCCTCATGGTGAGTCCTGTTCATTATGGGGAGTCCTGTTCATTATGGTGAGTCTGTTCATTATGGTGAGTCCTGTTCATTATGGTGAGTCCTGTTCATTATGGTGAGTCTGTTCATTATGGTGAGTCCTGTTCCTCATGGTGAGTCCTGTTCATCATGGGGAGTCCTGTTCATTATGGTGAGTCTGTTCATTATGGTGAGTCCTGTTCATTATGGTGAGTCCTGTTCATTATGGTGAGTCCTGTTCATTATGGTGAGTCCTGTTCATTATGGTGACTCCTGTTCATTACGGTGACTCCTGTTCCTCATGGTGAGTCCTGTTCATTATGGTGAGTCCTGTTCATTATGGTGAGTCCTGTTCATTATGGTGAGTCCTGTTCATTATGGTGACTCCTGTTCCTCATGGTGAGTCCTGTTCATTATGGGGAGTCCTGTTCATTATGGTGAGTCTGTTCATTATGGTGAGTCCTGTTCATTATGGTGAGTCCTGTTCATTATGGTGAGTCCTGTTCATTATGGTGAGTCTGTTCATTATGGTGAGTCCTGTTCATTATGGTGAGTCCTGTTCATTATGGTGAGTCTGTTCATTATGGTGAGTCCTGTTCATTACGGTGACTCCTGTTCCTCATGGTGAGTCCTGTTCATTATGGGGAGTCCTGTTCATTATGGTGAGTCCTGTTCATTATGGTGAGTCCTGTTCATTATGGTGAGTCCTGTTCATTATGGTGAGTCTGATCATTATGGTGAGTCCTGTTCATTATGGTGAGTCCTGTTCATTATGGTGAGTCCTGTTCATTATGGTGAGTCTGTTCATTATGGTGAGTCCTGTTCATTATGGTGAGTCCTGGTCATTATGGTGAGTCCTGTTCATTATGGTGACTCCTGTTCATTATGGTGACTCCTGTTCATTACGGTGACTCCTGTTCATTACGGTGACTCCTGTTCCTTATGGTGAGTCCTGTTCATTATGGTGAGTCCTGTTCCTTATGGAGAGTCCTGTTCATTATGGTGAGTCCTGTTCGTTATGGTGAGTCCTGTTCGTTACGGTGAGTCCTGTTCATTACGGTGACTCCTGTTCATTATGGTGAGTCCTGTTCATTATGGTGAGTCCTGTTCATTATGGTGAGTCCTGTTCATTATGGTGAGTCCTGTTCATTATAGTGAGTCCTGTCCTCCACACAAACAGTAGATAACCTCCACACGAACAGTAGATAACCTACCCACATACCTCCACACAAACAGTAGATAACCTACCCACATACCTCCACACAAACAGTAGATAACCTACCCACATACCTCCACACAAACAGTAGATAACCTACCCACATACCTCCACACAAACAGTAGATAACCTACCCACATACCTCCACACAAACAGTAGATAACCTACACACATACCTCCACACAAACAGTAGATAACCTACCCACATACCTCCACACAAACAGTAGATAAACTACCCACATACCTCCACACAAACAGTAGATAACCTACCCACATACCTCCACACAAACAGTAGATAACCTACCCACATACCTCCACACAAACAGTAGATAACCTACCCACATACCTCCACACAAACAGCAGATAACCTACACACATACCTCCACACAAACAGTAGATAACCTACACACATACCTCCACACAAACAGTAGATAACCTACACACATACCTCCACACAAACAGTATATAACCTCCACACAAACAGTAGATAACCTCCACACAAACAGTAGATAACCTACCCACATACCTACACACGAACAGTAGATAACCTACCCACATACCTCCACACAAACAGTAGATAACCTACCCACATACCTACACACGAACAGTAGATAACCTCCACACATACCTCCACACAAACAGTAGATAACCTACCCACATACCTCCACACAAACAGTAGATAACCTACCCACATACCTCCACACAAACAGTAGATAACCTCCACACAAACAGTAGATAACCTCCACACATACCTCCACACAAACAGTAGATAACCTACCCACATACCTCCACACAAACAGTAGATAACCTACCCACATACCTCCACACAAACAGTAGATAACCTCCACACGAACAGTAGATAACCTACACACATACCTCCACACAAACAGTATATAACCTCCACACGAACAGTAGATAACCTACACACATACCTCCACACAAACAGTAGATAACCTACCCACATACCTCCACACAAACAGTAGATAACCCACCCACATACCTCCACACAAACAGTAGATAACCTACCCACATACCTACACACAAACAGTAGATAACCTACCCACATACCTCCACACAAACAGTATATAACCTCCACACAAACAGTAGATAACCTACACACGAACAGTAGATAACCTACCCACATACCTACACACAAACAGTAGATAACCTACACACATACCTCCACACAAACAGTATATAACCTCCACACAAACAGTAGATAACCTCCACACAAACAGTAGATAACCTCCACACAAACAGTAGATAACCTACACACATACCTCCACACAAACAGTAGATAACCTACCCACATACCTCCACACAAACAGTAGATAACCTACCCACATACCTCCACACAAACAGTAGATAACCTCCACACATACAGTAGATAACCTACCCACATACCTCCACACAAACAGTAGATAACCTCCACACAAACAGTAGATAACCTACCCACATACCTCCACACAAACAGTAGATAACCTACCCACATACCTCCACACAAACAGTAGATAACCTACCCACATACCTCCACACAAACAGTAGATAACCTACCCACATACCTCCACACAAACAGTAGATAACCTACCCACATACCTCCACACAAACAGTAGATAACCTACCCACATACCTCCACACAAACAGTAGATAACCTACCCACATACCTCCACACAAACAGTAGATAACCTACCCACATACCTCCACACAAACAGTAGATAACCTACCCACATACCTCCACACAAACAGTAGATAACCTACCCACATACCTCCACACAAACAGTAGATAACCTACCCACATACCTCCACACAAACAGTAGATAACCTACCCACATACCTCCACACGAACAGTATATAACCTACCCACATACCTCCACACAAACAGTAGATAACCTACCCACATACCTCCACACAAACAGTAGATAACCTACCCACATACCTCCACACAAACAGTAGATAACCTACCCACATACCTCCACACAAACAGTAGATAACCTACCCACATACCTCCACACAAACAGTAGATAACCTACCCACATACCTCCACACAAACAGTAGATAACCTCCACACAAACAGTAGATAACCTACACATGAACAGTAGATAACCTACCCACATACCTCCACACAAACAGTAGATAACCTACCCACATACCTCCACACAAACAGTAGATAACCTACCCACATACCTCCACACAAACAGTAGATAACCTCCACATGAACAGTAGATAACCTACCCACATACCTCCACACAAACAGTAGATAACCTACCCACATACCTCCACACAAACAGTAGATAACCTACACATGAACAGTAGATAACCTACCCACATACCTCCACACAAACAGTAGATAACCTACCCACATACCTCCACACAAACAGTAGATAACCTACCCACATACCTCCACACAAACAGTAGATAACCTACCCACATACCTCCACACAAACAGTAGATAACCTACCCACATACCTCCACACAAACAGTAGATAACCTACCCACATACCTCCACACAAACAGTATATAACCTACCCACATACCTCCACACAAACAGTAGATAACCTACCCACATACCTCCACACAAACAGTAGATAACCTCCACACAAACAGTAGATAACCTACCCACATACCTCCACATGAACAGTAGATAACCTACCCACATACCTCCACATGAACATTAGATAACCTCCACACATACCTCCACACAAACAGTAGATAACCTACCCACATACCTCCACACAAACAGTAGATAACCTACCCACATACCTCCACACAAACAGTAGATAACCTACCCACATACCTCCACACAAACAGTAGATAACCTACCCACATACCTCCACACAAACAGTAGATAACCTACCCACATACCTCCACACAAACAGTAGATAACCTACACACATACCTCCACACAAACAGTATATAACCTCCACACAAACAGTAGATAACCTACCCACATACCTACACACGAACAGTAGATAACCTACCCACATACCTCCACACAAACAGTAGATAACCTACCCACATACCTCCACACAAACAGTAGATAACCTACACATGAACAGTAGATAACCTACCCACATACCTCCACACAAACAGTAGATAACCTACCCACATACCTCCACACAAACAGTAGATAACCTACCCACATACCTCCACACAAACAGTAGATAACCTACACACATACAGTAGATAACCTCCACACATACCTCCACACAAACAGTAGATAACCTACCCACATACCTCCACACAAACAGTAGATAACCTACCCACATACCTCCACACAAACAGTAGATAACCTACCCACATACCTCCACACAAACAGTAGATAACCTACCCACATACCTCCACACAAACAGTAGATAACCTACCCACATACCTCCACACATACAGTAGATAACCTACCCACATACCTCCACACAAACAGTAGATAACCTACCCACATACCTCCACACAAACAGTAGATAACCTACCCACATACCTCCACACAAACAGTAGATAACCTACCCACATACCTCCACACAAACAGTAGATAACCTACCCACATACCTCCACATGAACAGTAGATAACCTACACATGAACAGTAGATAACCTACCCACATACCTCCACACAAACAGTAGATAACCTCCACACAAACAGTAGATAACCTACCCACATACCTCCACACAAACAGTAGATAACCTACCCACATACCTCCACACAAACAGTAGATAACCTACCCACATACCTCCACACAAACAGTAGATAACCTACACACATACCTCCACACAAACAGTAGATAACCTACCCACATACCTCCACACAAACAGTAGATAACCTACACATGAACAGTAGATAACCTACACATGAACAGTAGATAACCTACACATGAACAGTAGATAACCTACACACAAACAGTAGATAACCTACCCACATACCTCCACACAAACAGTAGATAACCTACACATGAACAGTAGATAACCTACACATGAACAGTAGATAACCTCCACACAAACAGTAGATAACCTACACATGAACAGTAGATAACCTACACATGAACAGTAGATAACCTCCACATGAACAGTAGATAACCTCCACACAAACAGTAGATAACCTACACACATACCTCCACACAAACAGTAGATAACCTACACATGAACAGTAGATAACCTACACATGAACAGTAGATAACCTCCACACAAACAGTAGATAACCTCCACACAAACAGTAGATAACCTCCACACAAACAGTAGATAACCTACCCACATACCTCCACACAAACAGTAGATAACCTACCCACATACCTCAACACAAACAGTAGATAACCTACCCACATACCTCCACACAAACAGTAGATAACCTACCCACATACCTCCACACAAACAGTAGATAACCTACCCACATACCTCCACACAAACAGTAGATAACCTACCCACATACCTCCACACAAACAGTAGATAACCTACCCACATACCTCCACACAAACAGTAGATAACCTACACACATACCTCCACACAAACAGTATATAACCTACCCACATACCTCCACACAAACAGTAGATAACCTACCCACATACCTCCACACAAACAGTAGATAACCTACCCACATACCTCCACACAAACAGTAGATAACCTCCACACATACCTCCACACAAACAGTATATAACCTACCCACATACCTCCACACAAACAGTAGATAACCTACCCACATACCTCCACACAAACAGTAGATAACCTACCCACATACCTCCACACAAACAGTAGATAACCTACCCACATACCTCCACACAAACAGTAGATAACCTACCCACATACCTACTCACAAACAGTAGATAACCTACCCACATACCTCCACACAAACAGTAGATAACCTACCCACATACCTCCACACAAACAGTAGATAACCTACCCACATACCTCCACACAAACAGTAGATAACCTACACACATACCTCCACACAAACAGTAGATAACCTACCCACATACCTCCACACAAACAGTAGATAACCTACCCACATACCTCCACACAAACAGTAGATAACCTACCCACATACCTCCACACAAACAGTAGATAACCTACCCACATACCTCCACACAAACAGTAGATAACCTACCCACATACCTCCACACAAACAGTAGATAACCTCCACACATACCTCCACACAAACAGTAGATAACCTACCCACATACCTCCACACAAACAGTAGATAACCTACCCACATACCTCCACACAAACAGTAGATAACCTCCACACAAACAGTAGATAACCTCCACACAAACAGTAGATAACCTACCCACATACCTCCACACAAACAGTAGATAACCTACCCACATACCTCCACACAAACAGTAGATAACCTACCCACATACCTCCACACAAACAGTAGATAACCTACCCACATACCTCCACACAAACAGTAGATAACCTCCACACAAACAGTAGATAACCTACCCACATACCTCCACACAAACAGTAGATAACCTACACACAAACAGTAGATAACCTCCACACAAACAGTAGATAACCTACCCACATACCTCCACACAAACAGTAGATAACCTACCCACATACCTCCACACAAACAGTAGATAACCTACCCACATACCTCCACACAAACAGTAGATAACCTCCACACATACCTCCACACAAACAGTAGATAACCTCCACACAAACAGTAGATAACCTACCCACATACCTCCACACAAACAGTAGATAACCTACCCACATACCTCCACACAAACAGTAGATAACCTACCCACATACCTCCACACAAACAGTAGATAACCTACACACATACCTCCACACAAACAGTAGATAACCTACACACGAACAGTAGATAACCTCCACACAAACAGTAGATAACCTACCCACATACCTCCACACAAACAGTAGATAACCTACCCACATACCTCCACACAAACAGTAGATAACCTCCACACAAACAGTAGATAACCTACCCACATACCTCCACACAAACAGTAGATAACCTACCCACATACCTCCACACAAACAGTAGATAACCTACCCACATACCTCCACACAAACAGTAGATAACCTCCACACGAACAGTAGATAACCTCCACACAAACAGTAGATAACCTCCACACGAACAGTAGATAACCTACCCACATACCTCCACACAAACAGTAGATAACCTCCACACGAACAGTAGATAACCTCCACACAAACAGTAGATAACCTCCACACAAACAGTAGATAACCTCCACACAAACAGTAGATAACCTACCCACATACCTCCACACAAACAGTAGATAACCTACCCACATACCTCCACACAAACAGTAGATAACCTCCACACAAACAGTAGATAACCTCCACACAAACAGTAGATAACCTACACACATACCTCCACACAAACAGTAGATAACCTACCCACATACCTCCACACAAACAGTAGATAACCTACCCACATACCTCCACACAAACAGTAGATAACCTCCACACAAACAGTAGATAACCTACCCACATACCTCCACACAAACAGTAGATAACCTACCCACATACCTCCACACAAACAGTAGATAACCTCCACACAAACAGTAGATAACCTACCCACATACCTCCACACAAACAGTAGATAACCTACCCACATACCTCCACACAAACAGTAGATAACCTACCCACATACCTCCACACAAACAGTAGATAACCTACACACATACCTCCACACAAACAGTAGATAACCTACCCACATACCTCCACACAAACAGTAGATAACCTACCCACATACCTCCACACAAACAGTAGATAACCTACCCACATACCTCCACACAAACAGTAGATAACCTCCACACAAACAGTAGATAACCTCCACACGAACAGTAGATAACCTCCACACAAACAGTAGATAACCTCCACACAAACAGTAGATAACCTACCCACATACCTCCACACAAACAGTAGATAACCTACCCACATACCTCCACACAAACAGTAGATAACCTACCCACATACCTCCACACAAACAGTAGATAACCTCCACACAAACAGTAGATAACCTACCCACATACCTCCACACAAACAGTAGATAACCTACCCACATACCTCCACACAAACAGTAGATAACCTACACACATACCTCCACACAAACAGTAGATAACCTACCCACATACCTCCACACAAACAGTAGATAACCTCCACACAAACAGTAGATAATCTACACACATACCTCCACACAAACAGTAGATAACCTACCCACATACCTCCACACAAACAGTAGATAACCTACACACATACCTCCACACAAACAGTAGATAACCTACCCACATACCTCCACACGAACAGTAGATAACCTACACACATACAGTAGATAACCTCCACACAAACAGTAGATAACCTCCACATGAACAGTAGATAACCTACACATGAACAGTAGATAACCTCCACACAAACAGTAGATAACCTCCACACAAACAGTAGATAACCTCCACACAAACAGTAGATAACCTCCACATGAACAGTAGATAACCTACACACAAACAGTAGATAACCTACACATGAACAGTAGATAACCTACCCACAAACAGTAGATAACCTCCACACGAACAGTAGATAACCTCCACATGAACAGTAGATAACCTACCCACATACCTCCACACAAACAGTAGATAACCTACACATGAACAGTAGATAACCTACCCACATACCTCCACACAAACAGTAGATAACCTCCACACGAACAGTAGATAACCTACCCACATACCTCCACACAAACAGTAGATAACCTACCCACATACCTCCACACAAACAGTAGATAACCTCCACACAAACAGTAGATAACCTCCCCATGAACAGTAGATAACCTACCCACATACCTCCACACAAACAGTAGATAACCTCCACATGAACAGTAGATAACCTACACATGAACAGTAGATAACCTACACATGAACAGTAGATAACCTACACATGAACAGTAGATAACCTACACATGAACAGTAGATAACCTACACATGAACAGTAGATAACCTCCACATGAACAGTAGATAACCTACACACAAACCGTAGATAACCTCCACACAAACAGTAGATAACCTCCCCATGAACAGTAGATAACCTACACATGAACAGTAGATAACCTACACATGAACAGTAGATAACCTACCCATGAACAGTAGATAACCTACACATGAACAGTAGATAACCTACACATGAACAGTAGATAACCTCCCCATGAACAGTAGATAACCTACCCATGAACAGTAGATAACCTACACATGAACAGTAGATAACCTACACATGAACAGTAGATAACCTACACATGAACAGTAGATAACCTCCACATGAACAGTAGATAACCTCCACATGAACAGTAGATAACCTACACATGAACAGTAGATAACCTACACATGAACAGTAGATAACCTACCCACATACCTTTCACACGAACAGTAGGTGGGACTAAACTTCTGTCATGGTTCTCACCACTGTTTATCACTACCAAGCTGGCGTTTCCATTCCCCTGAGATTAGAGGAACCTTGACGGGACTCCCTGTCCTGCCGTAAGGTTCTCAGAGTTCTAGCCAGGTCAGGTCATACACAGTTTAATTGTTCTCGGTATCTTCTTAGCCACACACACATTTCTCCTTGTCTCGACCAAACCTTATTAGACTGAAGTTTATCATTATAATTCATTATACATGTTACAGTATCGAATGATTACTAATAGTTACGTTTGTCTTATTATTCATTATATATGTTACATAATGTCATAATTACGTTTCAGGGTGGAATTCTTTAGTCACTACCTTTAAGCATATAAATTCCCTTATCATAGGGTCATGTATATCTCTGTGTTCTAGGCGTTTAAGTGTTAGGGTTCCGTCTATCTCTGTGTTCTAGGTGTTTAAGTGTTAGGGTTCTATTTAGCTCTGTGTTCTAGGTGTTTAGGTGTTAGGGTTCTGTCTAGCTCTGTGTTCTAGTTGTTTAAGTGTTAGGGTTCTGTCTATCTATGTGTTCTAGGTGTTTAAGAGTTAGAGTTCTGTCTATCTGTGTGCTAGGTGTTTAAGTTTAGGATTCTGTGTTCTAGGAGTTTAAGTGTCAGGGTTCAGTCTATCTCTGTGTTCTAGGTGTTTAAGTGTTAGGGTTCTGTCTATTTCTTTGTTCTAGGTGTTTAAGTGTTAGGGTTCTGTCTATTTCAGTATTCTAGGTGTTTAAGTGTTAGGGTTCTATCTAGCTCTGTGTTGTAGGTGTCTAAGTGTTAGGGTTCCATCTAGCTCTGTGTTCTAGGTGTTTAAGTGTTATGGTTCTGTCTAGCTCTGTGTTCTAGTTGTTTAAGTGTTAGGGTTCTGTCTATTTCCGTGTTCTAGGTGTTAGGATTCTGCGTTCTAGGTGTTTAAGTGTTAGGGTTCTGTCTATCACTGTGTTCTAGGTGTTTAAGTGTTAGGGTTCTGTCTATCTATGTGTTCTAGGTGTTTAAGTGTTAGGGTTCTGTCTGTGTCGTATCTGTGTTCTAAGTATTAAGGGATGTGGTTCTATGTTGTAGATCCTGAGGTTCATGGGCGACCCCCACCTGAATGGGGCTCAGGAGAACCTGTTTGGGAACTACATCATCCAGAGAGGACTGGCCAATCAGGGCCTGCGAGACGAGATCCTGGCTCAGCTGGCCAACCAGGTGTGGCGGAACCCTAACCATGACAACGCGGAGAGAGGCTGGCTGCTGCTGCTGGGGTGTGTCTGCTGCTTCCTCCCCTCCTCCAGGCTGCACACACACCTACTGAAGTAAGAACACACACACACACCTACTGAAGTAAGAACACACACACACACACACCTACTGAAGTAAGAACACACACACACCTACTGAAGTAAGAACACACACACACACACCTACTGAAGTAAGAACACACACACACCTACTGAAGTAAGAACACACACACACACACCTACTGAAGTAAGAACACACACACACCTACTGAAGTAAGAACACACACACACACACCTACTGAAGTAAGAACACACACACACCTACTGAAGTAAGAACACACACACACACCTACTGAAGTAAGAACACACACACACACCTACTGAAGTAAGAACACACATACACACACCTACTGAAGTAAGAACACACACACACCTACTGAAGTAAGAACACACACACACACACCTACTGAAGTAAGAACACACACACACACCTACTGAAGTAAGAACACACACACACACCTACTGAAGTAAGAACACACACACATACACACCTACTGAAGTAAGAACACACACACACACACCTACTGAAGTAAGAACACACACACACACCTACTGAAGTAAGAACACACACACACACACCTACTGAAGTAAGAACACACACACACACACCTACTGAAGTAAGAACACACACACACACACCTACTGAAGTAAGAACACACACACACACACCTACTGAAGTAAGAACACACACACACACCTACTGAAGTAAGAACACACACACACACACACCTACTGAAGTAAGAACACACACACACACCTACTGAAGTAAGAACACACACACACACCTACTGAAGTAAGAACACACACACACCTACTGAAGTAAGAACACACACACACACCTACTGAAGTAAGAACACACACACACACCTACTGAAGTAAGAACACACACACACACCTACTGAAGTAAGAACACACACACACACACCTACTGAGGTAAGAACACACACACACCTACTGAAGTAAGAACACACACACACACACCTACTGAAGTAAGAACACACACACACACACCTACTGAAGTAAGAACACACACACACACACCTACTGAAGTAAGAACACACACACACACACCTACTGAAGTAAGAACACACACACACACACCTACTGAAGTAAGAACACACACACACACACCTACTGAAGTAAGAACACACACACACACACCTACTGAAGTAAGAACACATACACACACACCTACTGAAGTAAGAACACACACACACACACCTACTGAAGTAAGAACACACACACACCTACTGAAGTAAGAACACACACACACACACCTACTGAAGTAAGAACACACACACACCTACTGAAGTAAGAACACACACACACACACACCTACTGAAGTAAGAACACACACACACACCTACTGAAGTAAGAACACACACACACACACCTACTGAAGTAAGAACACACACACACACCTACTGAAGTAAGAACACACACACACACCTACTGAAGTAAGAACACACACACCTACTGAAGTAAGAACACACACACACCTACTGAAGTAAGAACACACACACACACCTACTGAAGTAAGAACACACACACACACCTACTGAAGTAAGAACACACACACACACACCTACTGAAGTAAGAACACACACACACCTACTGAAGTAAGAACACACACACACACACCTACTGAAGTAAGAACACACACACACACACCTACTGAAGTAAGAACACACACACACACACCTACTGAAGTAAGAACACACACACACACCTACTGAAGTAAGAACACACACACACCTACTGAGGTAAGAACACACACACACACCTACTGAAGTAAGAACACACACACACACACCTACTGAAGTAAGAACACACACACCTACTGAAGTAAGAACACACACACACCTACTGAAGTAAGAACACATACACACACACCTACTGAAGTAAGAACACACACACCTACTGAAGTAAGAACACACACACACACCTACTGAAGTAAGAACACACACACACACCTACTGAAGTAAGAACACACACACACACACCTACTGAAGTAAGAACACACACACACCTACTGAAGTAAGAACACACACACACCTACTGAAGTAAGAACACACACACACCTACTGAAGTAAGAACACACACACACACCTACTGAAGTAAGAACACACACACACCTACTGAAGTAAGAACACACACACACACCTACTGAAGTAAGAACACACACACACACACCTACTGAAGTAAGAACACACACACACACCTACTGAAGTAAGAACACACACACACACCTACTGAAGTAAGAACACACACACACCTACTGAAGTAAGAACACACACACACACCTACTGAAGTAAGAACACACACACACACCTACTGAAGTAAGAACACACACACACACCTACTGAAGTAAGAACACACACACACACACCTACTGAGGTAAGAACACACACACACCTACTGAAGTAAGAACACACACACACACACCTACTGAAGTAAGAACACACACACACACACCTACTGAAGTAAGAACACACACACACACACCTACTGAAGTAAGAACACACACACACACACCTACTGAAGTAAGAACACACACACACACACCTACTGAAGTAAGAACACACACACACACACCTACTGAAGTAAGAACACACACACACACACCTACTGAAGTAAGAACACATACACACACACCTACTGAAGTAAGAACACACACACACACACCTACTGAAGTAAGAACACACACACACCTACTGAAGTAAGAACACACACACACACACCTACTGAAGTAAGAACACACACACACCTACTGAAGTAAGAACACACACACACACCTACTGAAGTAAGAACACACACACACACACCTACTGAAGTAAGAACACACACACACACCTACTGAAGTAAGAACACACACACACACCTACTGAAGTAAGAACACACACACCTACTGAAGTAAGAACACACACACACCTACTGAAGTAAGAACACACACACACACCTACTGAAGTAAGAACACACACACACACCTACTGAAGTAAGAACACACACACACACACCTACTGAAGTAAGAACACACACACACCTACTGAAGTAAGAACACACACACACACACCTACTGAAGTAAGAACACACACACACACACCTACTGAAGTAAGAACACACACACACACACCTACTGAAGTAAGAACACACACACACACCTACTGAAGTAAGAACACACACACACCTACTGAGGTAAGAACACACACACACACCTACTGAAGTAAGAACACACACACACACACCTACTGAAGTAAGAACACACACACCTACTGAAGTAAGAACACACACACACACACCTACTGAAGTAAGAACACATACACACACACCTACTGAAGTAAGAACACACACACACACCTACTGAAGTAAGAACACACACACACACCTACTGAAGTAAGAACACACACACACACACCTACTGAAGTAAGAACACACACACACCTACTGAAGTAAGAACACACACACACCTACTGAAGTAAGAACACACACACACCTACTGAAGTAAGAACACACACACACACCTACTGAAGTAAGAACACACACACACCTACTGAAGTAAGAACACACACACACACCTACTGAAGTAAGAACACACACACACACACCTACTGAAGTAAGAACACACACACACCTACTGAAGTAAGAACACACACACACACACCTACTGAAGTAAGAACACACACACACCTACTGAAGTAAGAACACACACACACACCTACTGAAGTAAGAACACACACACACACACCTACTGAAGTAAGAACACACACACACACACCTACTGAAGTAAGAACACACACACACACACCTACTGAAGTAAGAACACACACACACCTACTGAAGTAAGAACACACACACACACACCTACTGAAGTAAGAACACACACACACACACACCTACTGAAGTAAGAACACACACACCTACTGAAGTAAGAACACACACACACACCTACTGAAGTAAGAACACACACACACACACCTACTGAAGTAAGAACACACACACACACACCTACTGAAGTAAGAACACACACACACACACCTACTGAAGTAAGAACACACACACACCTACTGAAGTAAGAACACACACACACACACCTACTGAAGTAAGAACACACACACACACCTACTGAAGTAAGAACACACACACACACA